>NW_022097358.1:0-27739 GCF_006542625.1 Nomascus leucogenys
TCAGGATATAAAATTAATGTGCAAAAATCACAATCATTCTCATATAACAATAATAGACAAGCAGAGAGCCAAATCATTAGTAAACTCCCATTCACAATTGCTATAAGGAAAACAAAATACCTAGGAATACAACCTACAAGGGATGTGAAAGACCTCTTCAAGGAGAACTACAAACCAGAGCTCAAGGAAATGACAGGACACAAACATATGGAGAAACATTCCATCCTCATGGATAGGAAGACTCAATATCATGAAAATGGCCATATTGCCCAAAGTAATTTATAGATTCAATGCTATTCCCATCAAGCTACCATTGACTTTCTTCACAGAACTAGAAAAAATCTACGTTAAATTTCATATGGAAGCAAAAAAGAGCCTGTGGAGCCAAGACTAACCTAAGCAAAAAGAACAAAGCTAGAGACATGATGCTGCCTGACTTCAAACTATATTACAAAGCTACAGTAAACCAAAACAGCATGGTGCTAATACCAAAACAGATATATAGACCAATGAAACAGAACAGAGGCCTCAGAAATAACACCACACATCTACAACCATCTGATCATCAACAAACCTGACAAAAGCAAGCAATGGGGAAAGGATTCCCTATTTAATAAATGGTGCTGGGAAAACTGGCTAGCCATATGCAGAAAAGAGAAACTGGACCCCTTCATTATACCTTATAAAAGAATTAACTCAAGGTGGATTAAAAACATGAATGTAAAACCTAAAACTATAAAAACCCTAGAAGAAAACCTAGACAATATGATTCAGGACATAGGTGTGGGCAAAGACTTCATGACTAAAACACCAACAGCACTTGAAACGACAGCCAAAATTGACAGATGGAATCTAATTAAACTAAAGAGCTTCTGCTCAGTAAAATAAACTATCACCAGAGTCAACAGGCAACCTACAAATTATGAGAAAATTTTTGCAATCTATCCATCTGACAAAGGTCTAATATCCAGAATCTAGAAGGAACTTAAACAAATTTACAAGAAAAAAACAAACAACCCCATCAAAATGTGGGCAAAGGATATGAACAGACACTTCTCAAAAGAAGACATGTATGTGACCAATAAACATATGAAAAAAGCTCATTATCACTGGTCATTAGAGAAATGCAAATCAAAACCACAATGACATACCATCTCACACCAGTTAGAATGGTGATCATTAAAAATTCTGGAAACAGCAGATGCTGGAGAAGATGCAGAGAAATAGGAACACTTTTACACTGTTGGTGGGCTTGTAAAATAGTTCAACCATTGTGGAATACAATGTGGTGATTCCTCAAGGATATAAAACCAGAAATACCATTTGACCCAGCAGTCCCATTACTGGGTATATACCAAAGGATTATAAATCATTCTACTCTAAAGACACATGTACACATATGTTTATCATGGCACTATTTACAATAGCAAAGACTTGGAACCAACATAATGCCCATCAACGATAGAGTGGATGAAGAAAATGTGGCACATATTCACCACGGAATACTACACGGCCATAAAAAAGGATGAGTTCATGTCCTTTGCAGGGATATGGATGAAGCTGGAAACCATCATCCTCAGCATACTAACACAGGAACAGAAAACCAAACACTGCATGTTCTCACTCATAAGTGGGAGCTGAACAATGAGAACATGTTGACACAGGGAGGGGAACATCACACACTGGGGTCTGTCAGTGGGTGGGGGGAAAGGGGAGGGAGAGCATTAGGACAAATAGCTAATGCATGTGGAGCTTAAAACCTAGATGACGGGTTGATGGGTGCAGCAAATTACCATGGCACAAGTATACCTATGTAACAAACCTGCATGTTCAGCACATGTATCCCAGAATTTACAGTAAAATTTTAAAAAATGAAAGTATGCAATATGTGTACGTGTGTGTATACATACATATAAAACAAGCACTCATTTTCATTATGTACATATATGCACATTATGAGTGTGAATATATGTTAATATCCTATCAGTTTTGTATTTGTAACACATATATGTACATGCATATACAACAAATAGAGGTGTTTTGCATAATAATTTCATTTATATTCATTTCATCAGCTAAGAACTAAAGAGAATTTAAATCAAAATCAATTATTCATTTACAGGTGTTTTTAACCATTATCTCCCCCTTTATCTTCACTTTTATGCCTCCTTGTATTGCCATTTTGTGACTTTTTTGCCATAAATTATACATATTTGGAACAGTCACTTTAAGAAATTCAATCTTTGGGTAAGATCTCTAAGATTGATTTAGTATGAATAGGTGTGTGGGCACACACTTGACAAAGAAAGGTCAGTTATAAATATATGTGTACACTTATCAAAATAATTCACATAAAATCTCTGAATAAAATTATCTGTATGCTTTTACTGTGAATAAAAGCAATACAGTATAATTCTTGGTAGTAAACCTGTTTGTTTTCATTCTGTTGCCTACCATGTGAGCTGCCATGTTGGTATAAAACATTGATCATTTGATATTTTACTACAGCAAATAATAGTGATCACCCCGAAATAATAAATAAATCAGTGAGTTTCAAGGAAATAAGTTTTTGGATGGATCAGATAATTTGAAGTTGTTAGTTTATTCTCCAGCAAGGTGAAAGAAAAAAGCTGTTAGTTTGTTCTCTATCAGGTGAACGAAGATGAAAACTAAAGTTCTCAAGGCCAGTGCATAATAATGGTGCTGTATTCTGTGCATCAATCGCCATTACCAAATATCTTGATACCTATATTGCCAAATATTTCATGTACCGCTTTAGTGGTGATTAATCAATGTGCCATGGCACTGAAACTGAAACGAGACTTTGTAGTACAAGTGATATTCAAAGGGTTTTGAAAATTTATCAGCTCTATAGGTATAGATGAAAATTTATCATCATCTATCTAGAAATCCTGTTTTTATAAATGTTACCTAGCCAAATATTGGTTTTATTTACTTAATATTTAGAAAACATGAGTTTAGTAAAAATTGTTCAGATTTTCTTAATGTAGTGTGTGAAATTACTATGTAATTATACAAGAAATATGCTACACAGCTGAATACACAAAGAGGTCAGCAGAGGGAGCAAAAGGTGCCTTTCAGTGTTATTATCTCCCCTATAATCCTCAGCAACACCACCCGCTCTTCTCTCTACATCATCGATGTATGTTATCTAAAGTCCTGTGCAAATGCCACCTCAACACGAGTCCTCCAGCCTTGCCTTCTTATCAGAAGCAGCTCGAAAGCCCATATTCTAGAACCACTGAAAAATACACACTTGTTGCAAGGATTGAAAAGCCTCATATTGCAAATTCAGAATTCACAGTATTGAAAAAATTCATAATTTTTTTAAAGTTACAATACTGTGAACTATATAAAATGAATTTTGCTGGGATCAGATGACTCTGTTCATTCCAGCCTATCTTATATTTTCTCATTAATTTCTCCACATAGTCACAACAACAGACTCACTATTACATTTCATTAATGGCTATTTTCTAATAAATGATCTCAATAGCATTTCTGAACCCTCTGCTCTTCTGGTTTTACATAACTCTTGAATTTTTGAATGAGTTAGTTTTTGATTGAAAAAGACCTGACTCTTATGCTTAGAAAAGCCATCATTTCTTTCTGTAAGCTTTCCATCTTCTATAAGCTTTACATGTTCCATAAGCAAACATTCACTGGTTTTGTGATCAAACTAGAGAGGCAAATTCAGTTAATAATAACAACGTCATTTATCATCCTCAAATCTAGTGTTATGGATAACATGATCTCCACAAGGAGACGGTTGCATGAGCGACAAGAGAAAGACAATCAACAGTCTTTTACTCATACCAAGATATGTCCACACACACTTGTTTCCACAGTCAAAGTAACGCCATATGTCCCCAGTGATGTGGGTGGGCAAAAGGAACAGTTGGCCTGCTAACGAGGGCCATATGTACACGCAGCCTATCGTACCATCCTTCTTTACTTATGGTTGCTGAAAACTCAGTGGAAGAGCTTGCTCTGAGGAATAGCATGGCTGGAGGAGGAGAGGCTTCCTTAACAGCAAGAAAGGACCATTTGTTGTACAACTACTGTATCTCTGAAACTGGGAGCTAAAGATATGCATGTACGTTACTCATTCTCATTAAGAGTTACTTACGCATCCGTAGAGTTCTTTACTCCAGTTTCGCCTTCTTTCACTAAATTCTTTTGCATTTATGTGCAAAGGGATTTTGGGCCCTTTTCAAAAATTACTTTTCCTAATCAATCTTGTTAATTTGATGTTCATTTACATCAGCTTCTCTTTATTTTTAGCTTGATTTCCAGAAAAATTATACTTTCTTTGACATTGTTAAATGTTACAATATTAAAAGAAATGAAAAAGACTTAAAAACTTAGAATATTTGAATGAGGGTTTCTGGAAGGCAGAGAGAACAATTAGGCAAAAGTACATACTGCACTACTGTTCCAAAGTAAAAGAAAAACAAAGATTTTAAAAATGATTATAGCAGCTTTGTATCTCAACCAGGGTTTCCTTTGAAATTTCTACAACTGCAAACACTATTCAGCAATTTGCACTGATTATAAAATTTATTGTTTTAAGGTCAATTGCGATACTATGATCAGATAATATAATTTACTTTATTCTTAATGGCTTCATTTTGACAAATGAGGGAGCTTTTAGGAAGGACAATGCTCCCTGTACAACAACCAGTAAAGCATGTCACATCCATTTTCAATATAATTTTAAGAAAAATGAAGGACAAACTACTTGTGAGGCAGCAAGAATTCATTTGCATTAAATTAATTTGAACAGGGCATTTCAAGTTCTCTCTGGCAACAATGGAATAAAGGGGAAAATGAATCTATCTTATGCAATGATCCTCTTCTAGGTTACAGAAAGATTTGAAAGGCTGACATGAGCATTGCTAAATTTCTTCTAGAAGTCTATGATTAGTGTCATAGATATAACTCATGAGATAAAATATTCACAATGAATGTTTGTGAACTGCATCAATTATGATGGAACTACCGTCCAACATCCCTTTGAAAATTTATATTCTGCAAAGCTTAAAAAAACACCAACCTTTCCATGCTTTCTTATATGGATGAGGTTTTGTCAACAAGAACTAAGCTTCACAAATAAGCACTATGGAAGATAATGTTCTATGTTAATTTAAACCTGAGTAATCCAGGACTTGGCCTTGATAAATAATTGGTTTAATTAATATTTTTGACCCTAGCAGTGCAAATACTTTTACTTATATTTTACTAAAGCTAGTTTTGACAAATCTAAGGGTATTTAATTTATCAGTATCTGTTGTCAGATGAAAACTTCCCCACCAATACCTTCTAATGGTTCAAAAATAAACTGTTACCCCCACAGATACATTGTTTTTCCATGCGTAAGCAAGTACATTAATTTCAGGGTCTCAAGGCATAAAAGTGTTATTACCACTTGTGATAGGCTGCATAATAGTCCCAAAAGATGTTCTTGACCTAATCTCCAGGCCCTGGGAATGTGCTGCCTTACACAGCCAAAGGGACTTGTAGATACCATTCAGTTAAGGATCTGGAGACAAGGTGATTATCCCAGATCATCCATGTGAGTCCAAAGTAATCACAGGAGTCCTTAGATGAAGTGGAGAGAAGGACTCAAAGTTAAAGGAGGAGACAACGTGGAGACAGAAACAGAAATAAAAGCAACGCACCTTGAAAATGGAGGAATGGGTAAAAGACAATGAAGACAGGTGCCACCAGAAGCAGAAAATGCAAGAGAATGGATTCTCCCCTCAGCACCTCGAGAAGGAACCCACACTGCAGACACATTGACTTAGCCTAATTAAAGTGATTTTGGACTTCTGACCTTTGAAACTGCAAGACAATAAATATGTGTTAAGTTATGTAAATGTGTGGTAATTTGTTATAGCAGCAGTAATACAACTAATACACCACTACAATAAGCAAAGGAAATAAAGTGCAATAGTGACAAACTTAAGGGATTCCAGAAAAGAGAAACGAAGTGGTAAACTCAATCACAGGATTATATTAGTAACTGTATTATATGTTACTTGCTTACCCTTTCAATCACATTATTGCTGTAATTATCATTATCATCCAATCAATATGATTACACCAGTATGTATAACAGAGATGAAAATATTTTCTATTTCACCCCTCCCATAATTCCATGCAGCTACCCCTAAGCAACTGTGTATCTGATGAAGCTAATATTTTCAGGGAAAAATCTTCCATGTTAAGTAGAAAATTTACATCTAAAATTAAATTCTTTTAAGCCAGTCTGGGGACAATACCTAGAAAATTCAAACATTACTTCTCAAGAATACCACTAGCAGTGAGTTTGTGACGCTACCTTCCACCAACTGAATCAAAATTAATTTTAAATATTTTCAAAGCAATATTTTAAAAAATCGTGTACAAATTTTTCCTCTTGGTAAAAATAAACCACTTCTCAACCATCCATTATATTTATGTTAATTACATGAAGTCCATACATGAATTATCATACCACAAATAGAAAACTATTTAAATAGAAAAATCTCACTTGGTGCTGACAGAATGACAGCATAAAACTGTTAAGCATGAGGAGAAAGTTGTTTGTGGTGTAAATATTTCCCTTTTCCTATCAAAGTGTGTCCTGTGATCTAGCGCTCTTCTCTCCACATGCTTAAGTACAGCAAAAGTTATAAAAACACTCATTCTAGTTTTCTATACTTTAATGGTTGTAGAACATCAGAAGAGAAATAGGAGATGGGAATGTTTTGTGCTTGACATTGCATTTGAGGGGAAAATAAAAACTTGGACATAATATGTGGGATGTCTCCACAGTAATACATGGGAGGGCAAGAAAAAAATGCTATCAAATTTCTACCATGCGCTGAGCCCCTTATATAAACAAATATCCAGCCTTTCTAATGTACTAACAACCACTCTTCATAGCAGGTATTCTATTCCCAGCTCGTAGCTAAGAAACAAAGCTTCAGAAAGGGATCTTCACCAATTTCACACAGCCAATAAAAGGCAGAACTAGGGCAAATATCAATAATAAAAATAGCAATCTAATCCTAATTGGACCTGGCACTGTTCTAAGAAGCAAATCATTCACAAAGGATTTTGAGTTACCACACTCTTAGTCTCCCCGTTTTACAAAAGAAGCAACTGAGGTAAAGTGAAGCTATGCCGTTTCTTTTCAAGCTCATATACCTAACAAGATACCACTTTAATCATGGGTCTGTGATAGATCGTGTACCTCATTTCTAGCATTTGCTGAGATTTTTCTTATTAACCCTAAGCAAGTATTTGATCCCTGGTAAGTATGCTGTAATTTTTTCACCGCTCATTCTTATCACAGTTCTTCAAGAAAAGTACAGTTCAACACATTTGTCCTATTTGGTTACAAATTTTGAAATTCAAAATATGTATCACACTAAGCTGTTAGCTCCATTTGGAATTTTAAAAAACTAAATTTTTCACTCAGTTAAAAAAAATTGCATTGTTTACTCCCATATCTACAATATAGCTTATAAGTGTATATTTGTATTGAAAACATAATTTTCTATAATTTTATAATATTTAAATATTATTTAAGGTTTTAATAATATTTAAATATTTAAATAATACATTTAAAAACATAGTTCAACAAGTCCGAATAATCCATCACTTACTTATGACAGAATATTTGTTCAGTATCTTCTGTTTGTTCACTCTTGTGTAATATATCCTATTTTAAGAATCAAAAACTTCTCTAAATGTCAACACTACAGCCTCTTCACAATTCCTACTTATTCCTAATTACCCTTCAGGAGCAAATAAAATGAATTTATCCCAAATTTCTTTGCTTTGAAACAACTTCAGTGAAAATGGTGGTTGTCAACCATATCTACCATTCATATATCCCATTGTTTTCTGCATTAAATTTCATCTAATACTCCCTTATGCCATCAGTGTCACTACAAAGGGGGACAGGGGATGAATCTCATCATGAACAAAGGTATATACACTAGATCTTAGGATGTTCAATCATCTCCTTACTATATTATGTCCCATCTGAACTACTCATATTAAAATGAGCAACTATATGAACATGGTACTTTTAAGAAAGGATGTTCAAAAATTAATTCATATCTTGTACAAATTTGTATCCAAGAAAGCATGACCTAATAGGCATCACATATGTGAATGAAAAAATTCACTTTCAGCAATGAATGTTGATGACACTCCTTTAGCAAGAGTTGTACCGAGCTACCCACAACTCCTCAGCACTCACTATTCTCATACATGCGGTCAGACAATGTCCAAGGGTGCAGTGATTCTGTCCAGAGGCTTTTCTGGGCCGTTAGAGCTGTCTCAGCCTGTGTACAGGGTTATACAGACACTCTAGGGCATTCATGACTCTGATCACTGGAGCAGCCCTGTACTAACTGCAAATTGATGGAGGAAACTTTCAAGTCCTCTTGCCCCCCAGTTGGGGTAACTCTGTTACCTATTTCATGTGGTCTCAGTTCTCCAACAAAAATGATCTCGGCTTGCTCATCTTACTTCCATCTCACTACATGGCACAACTAGAAGTTGACTACGTATTCTGCTTTAATGTATATGCAAAGCCCTCTTGTTCAGGAATGTTTGTAGAATAGTATTTCTAAATTAGGAATACAATTGGTCTTGTTCTTTCCTGAGGGATAAAATGTCATCTCTCTTCTTCTCTCCCTCTCTCCTTTCTTCCTAACTCAGCTAACCCTCTATCTGAAAGAATTACAAAGGAAGAAATATAGGGCATTGTTTAGCATTCTCAGGAGGATTGGAAATGTTGGAATGACAGCGAGTATCACACATACACTGCTTGAAGTATTTTGTAGGATCCGAGGGAAGAGAAAATTTTGACATTCCAGAAAATTTAAGTCATCCTTTTAATATCAGGACCAGAAAGGAACAGGTCACACGGGCAAGAGCCATAAAACTAATTATCTTGACTCTTTCCAGAATACCTGAGCTATAAATGTACAGGGAATCCTGTAATCAGATGCAAAGTTGTGTATAATATACTTAGTTCCCAAATGTAACTACGAATTTTATGTATATAATGTGAAAAATCGTTCCAAAGTATTTGAGACTCCAAAAAGTTTCCTAGCTAGCATTCAATATTCTTGCTTAACTTCTCCTTATACCCCTAACTGTATTGAGCATGCATAGACACACAAAAGCTAGGATCAACTGTTACCGCTTAAGAAAGAAAAGGAGGAAAAAGGCTGTATTATAGGGATTTTGTTTTCTTCCTCAACTCTTGAAGAAGCCTATTTGTATCAGCCCGTGTCAGACAACAAAGTACTTATCAATAAAGTTTTATGAATGTGGTCACATATGAAATATAAGAGCATTCAGTTTCTACCTCTCCTTTTCTCATAAATCCTACATCAGATATACATTAGCTATATCTGCCAATGTTTCCACGGAATCTTAAAGACTATTCACTGCAAAGCTGGCAGTGTAGCCTGAAAGCAAGTTATGTCTGCGTTGCAAGTTCACACTAAGTGGTTTAAAAATACAACTAAATGTGGCCTGTCTTTATCTTGATTATAAGACATAAATTATCCCAAGAATATTCTCAGTAAAAATTGAGTCTCCCTGTCAAGCCACTTCTATTAAGAAGGACACAGGTCAGGTTTTAGGAGTTTAGGTGTTATTTGGAAGTTAGGAGCCTCTAAATATGGAATATAACTCCATAAAATTATAGTATATTTTATATCAAAGAGAAACCAGAAAAATAAGAAATGTTTTAAGTATTTTTTCATATAGCATGTTCATATATAATTACTTCAGTAGTCTCAATGTAGTCATGCAATTGTTTGGGTAAAGAACTAAACTTGAAGTTAAATAGCACAGGTCTGAATTCTTATGGTTTATAACATTCATATATTTTATATGTTCCATAATAATATGTAATTTCTAAGTTTATAACATAATAATTACAGAAATCTAGGTAAAGTAATACTTCTGTGACACAGTCTCTTCATCTACAAAATGGAATTAATATTGCTTTTCTCCTTAAATTTATATTAAAAATTGGAGAAGTAATATATGTGAAAGAACCTTACATTAAATATGCAAGTTTTATTTGTTGAATTCCATCATTAAAGAAAGAACAAAATAAAACATTACATTTTGATTAACAAAGTAGATACATATATCTCAATCTGAAAAACCTTTAAGCTCTCTTGACCATAAAATGACATTGGATCCTAAAAGAGAATTTGGTAAATATTTGAAAGATATTTCAATTTCACACCTAAATGTTGATTCTGACATTTATTTCCTAAACTTATCATTTGTATACTTACCTGCTATTAAATCCACAGGAGTCATGTGACTAACTGTATGCCCACCGATTTTATTGACAGGTATTCAGCAAGGCCCACAAAGTAAGTATTGAATTTTTTAAAATAACAGACCCAAAACACCTAAAAGCAAAACACTTAGTAAATTCTTACAATCATGATGATCACAAATTAGTGCTATTAGTAAGAAAGAAACTTCTAAACCAAATAAAGTCCCAATACCTCCAAGGAATTTTGTCTCTCTGATACACACACACGATTAAAAAAATGAAGGAAATGTAAAAAAATAAATAAATGAAGGAAGTTCTGTGGGAAATGTCCATAATTTCATGCCCAGAATTTCTCTATCAATCTCTTTCCCCAAAGTTCTTCCAAGAAAATAAAGTTGCCTTTCTCTCAACGTTAACTCATCACTTTTCTCATAGCATTTTCAAAAGAAATATTTCCTGTCAGCCGGCCACTTAAACTTTGTGCTGTTAAAGAAATCCAAAAAGGTATCAATTTTGCAACAAAGGATAAAGAGGAGACGAAGTGAACCAACATGGCTTTTAAGCTAAATTGCCGTCACCTGTCACAGGCTGTCTAGCGAGCCTGAAGTTCCCTCTAATAAGCTTATGGAGGGTGCGGAGCAAAGGCACCTCAAGTTGCTCTGCGGGTTTTCCCCTGGTAAATTAGGCTGAAAGGAAAAGAGTCCCACCCCCACCCCCAAACTTGGAGACCAGGGCTGCCCTGCCGCATTCTGTGCCCAGACCTCCTACTTCCACGCCCTTCCAGTCCTTTCCTCGGCTTGGAAAATTGGGCATGAGGCAAGCGAAAGGAAGGACAGAAGGCCAAAACGGGCATCCGGGAAGCCAAATTTCTGTCTCAAAAGCTCGTCTAGAAACGCATACATAGCGCGTGCCTTGGGGACATCTCCTAAAACCCCGTTCACTGAAGCTAATTCCTCCCGAACGCCCCCACGCCGGCTGAGGATCGCAACCGCCCACCGCCCCCTCCAGCCTGTGCAGCCGCCCCCAAAACCTCCCGTGAATCGGGAAATGTAAAGGCAGCAGCGCTTGGGGAGCCGAGCAGCCTCGCCAGTTCCACGTCTCTGGTTCGAGACCCCTCGGTTCACCTCTTTGGGGAACTCACCTGGAGTCAGGTTTAGACGGCAGCCTCCACCCAGGGGACCGGGAAGCGGCCCCGGGAAGCGCCGCCGCGTCCTGTGAATAACGAGCGCAGCGCAGCGGAGCAGCTCCCCCCGGACCGGCCGCTCCCCGATTCCTCCCGCTCTGTCCGGGAGCCGTCCCTCCGTTCTTTCCTCTCCCTCCCCTGCCTGCAGCCGCCGCGCTCCCTCCTCCTGCTGGCGGCGCAGGGCTGTGCTTCCGCCTCCCTCCTGCGGGCGCACGAGCTGCCCGCGCTGCTAATGAGCAGGCTCCAGGCTCCGCCCGGCCAGGGGTGCGCACACGCCCCACGCCGGAGACGAGCTCCCGGGAGCGGAGCTATGGACACGCCTGGTGCGGCCGCTGGAGAAATGAACTGGAGGAGGCATCCAGCATCTCACACTTTCTGGCCACTCAGCTTAACTAAGCCATAACCCCAGACTTCTTCCTAAATCTCCAGTAATTTACAGGTGCTGAAAAGTCAATGAGGGTTTGAGCACAATCTGTGTTAACAGTATTGTCAGCATAGAGATGCTAATCTGGCTAGATTCTAGGGATGAAATGTTCAAGGGACGGTATATGATTCTTTCTGGTTGTTATTTTGACATATTTTGGCTATACTTACAGATCTGTAAAATAAACCAGCAATCTTCTAATCATGACAACACAGATTCCTAATTGAAGGCAGCTGATACTTATTAAATACCAGACTCTGTTTAATAGGCTCTTTTTTCCCAGCTGATCTTTACTACAATTCTGTGAGCACTACTATCACCCCTATTCTATATTTTAAGAATTTGGGACTATTAAAACAAGACGGTCTTAAAACAAGACTAAGGAACATGTCCAACCTTGCAGAGATTCTAAGTTTCTGAGCCTAAATAATAACTGAAATCTGTAGCTCCCACAACCCATACCCTGTGTATAATGTGTTGCAGCATCTTGGACGGTACTGTGTAACTGAACCAACAAAGATAATAGGACCATCAGCAAATACACACCACGAGACTAATGAATACCTAGAATCCTAGTGAGACTTGTAAATAGTCAAGCACCCTAAGTAACAATAGTTCAAGTGCATGCTAAACATGGTGATTACTTATAAAAGAACAGCAACCAGTATGAGTTAAGACAGGCAAATAATGTTCAAAATGTTCAGAATCAATGTCCAGCCACTTATGAGTTGAATTCCCCACTCTAAAAAAGAGGCCAGATGTGATGTATTCTAAGAAGTCTACAATGGGCGTGGTCTTTCTGCAACCAAAAAGGGCTTTTTAAACACTTGTTTCCCATTAAGAATATGCAATAGCTAATTAATATTAAATCTGAAAATCAATGATAATTTATTTCAACTAACCTTAAGTGAAAAAATCATTACTCATTCAAGCTTTTAGAATTCGATTAAATAGCATTGAGTATCAAATTTACTTCAACCCATAGAAATAATAGACAGTTAATTAATAAAGTAAGTAATTTAATTAACTTTACTTTTGTGTCATGATGTATTTTTCCTTAGGAAAAGGATAAGACATTTTTTCCATGGTATAAAATACTAGAATATGACTTTTATATTTTTCTTCATGAAGATTAAAGAATTAATAAAATAAGTACAGACATATTTATTGTCAACAAATCTATCCAGATCATTCATTCTGCACTCAAGAAATTATGCTAGGCAAGCTTTATTTCTCCATATGTACAAGGCAATTCAGAGGTCAAAAATTTTAAAACACTTAAATGAATATCAACCTTTAATTAAGAGTAGATTTTATTTATAAACAACTTTAAAAGTCTATAAACAAGTTATAACAAACTTCTACTTTATCAATACTGCTACTCCTGTTGAACACAAAGATATATAATTATAGTTTTCTCCCTATTTAAAATATTTATTGATTCTGGCATAATAATGTCATACTCATCCCTCAATAATCAGTGTACATGTAACCAGAAATCTTTTCTTTCACCTAGTCAATGTAAGTATTTCTGTGTTTTGCATGTTAACACTGTATTTATTCTGTGTTTCTAGTGCTTATCCTCAAAATTTTTATAGTTCCGTTCACATATGAATTCTACCAATCAGCACTATATATAAATAATGAAACGTATAAAATGTGTTAAATAAATGGATGTAAGGTTTATGCTAATTTTTCACATAGTAAGTACTTCAAAACCCTTATTATTTTTCCTTAAGCTTTTATGTGCATATATTTTATCTCTGCAACTAAAGAATAAACTTCTAAATAAGAATAGTTTTGTCTATAAATTTTACGCATTTTAATACATTATTAATCTAAAACCTTGGACTAGAGTTTGGAATTCTTTTATGTATTCATTTATTGGTTCAAAAAATAGGTGTCCATGCCATTTTTTCTAAACCTTGTGCAAGATGTAGGGTATACAATGATGTCCAGACTTTAGAGTCCTTGACCTCATGGAGTTTAAAGTGCAGTAATGTACAGTAATTTTAAAATCTATTTATTATTATTTAAAACAATAAATGAATACATTCTTGTCGAAAATAAATGAAAAGTCTGTCTGAATTCCCTGGCCAAGGCCGAAACATGAAAGCAAAAGAGCTGCCTGAAAACAGTGCAAGCCACTCTCCAGAGGGTTTCTCTGTTGAAACAGCACATCTCATTATGGAAATAATGAGAAAAATTAGTAACTGTGGAAATGACAGCACATATGCATCTTTGTGGTTTCTGACCTTTTAGCATCGTCGAAGCAAGACCACAAACCTTTCAACACCATGAGTGGTATTAATCTTGCACAGAATATAATGTTTTCACATATTTGATTCTGATTTCCTACAAAGTAATTTCAATTTCTAGCTAAAGCTAATGGATTTTTCTAGTGAAAACATTGTGTACCGAATGACGTTCCAGTGAGATCCGCGTACCATGCGCCATTTTCATGTTCGTGCTCATTTCTCTGAAGTCTGTTTGCCTTTAATTCACCATCATAAAATTCCTTGTGTACTTTTATTGGCAACCATCGCATAGTGACACTTGCATCCAAATGTAATTCCATTTGAGCTTGGCAGTGTTTGCTTTTTTATCAGAAGAGGAAAGTTAGAGGGAACAAGGGGCAAAGATGTGTGTGAGAATATCTGAGGGGCCATCAGAGCATCATCACAAATTCAAGATTTTTTTGAAACATTAGACAAGGGACTGACAGAGATGCCCTGGGATGGCTGAAACACTTCACAACCTGCTCATGTTTATGACCAAAATCATCACCTAAAATGAATTCAATGTGTAAATATCATAATATTGTTTGTGTATAAGTAATCATGAAGCAGTTAGGGAAGGGAGTATAATCTAGTAAGAAATTGGAACAAAAAATGTTAGACAAAATCCAAGAAGATTTAAAAGAAGAAAATTAACCTGTCTGTTCTGAACAGAATTGGAAAAGCACATCAATCATAGCTCTATACATTGACCATAGACTTAAAGCATAACATAAAAATAAAGAAGGCAGATAACTCAGGAAAACATTTCTATTAAATCTACTCCGTAAAGTTTTCCCATACTTTTATTTTACTAACAGGAGCATACATTTAAATCTCACAAAATCATATATATTTTGTTGATTCAATTTGTAGCAGATAGAGGAGCATGTCTCAGTGCAATGACAGTGAGTTGTCGCTATAACATACCACTGCTTTACATCTTACCCACAGGCTAAAATGTTTACCCCTAGAGTCGTGACTTTGTATATGGCAGGAGATTGCTACTAAAAGTAAATATATTTGGCTGAAGGGTAGATACATCTTTAGGCCATTATATCATTCACTAAAATTTAGCAGGCATTTACATATTTACCTACTTAGTTCATATGACAAATATGTTTGAGAGACTGCCATATACAAAAAAAAAAAGATGGAACCATCTTACAAATTTAGAGATTACTTAAAGAAATGGAACTGAAGGGTTAACTGTGATGGCAAGAATGAAGAGAGCAAAACCAGAGGGTACTTCAAGGAGAACAGGCATGAGAGAGGCATTATAATTTGGAGGGTGCTATGATTTGAACCTATGTGCCCATCCAAAGTTTGTATGTTGAAACTAAAATCCCAGGACAATGATATCAAGAGATGGGGCTTTTGGTGAAGTGATTAAGTGAAGAAGGATCCACCCTCATGAATGAGATAAATGTCCTCGTCAAAGATGCTTTAGAGGAATGCCGGGCTCCTCAGTCTCTTCTGCCATGTCCTTACATTGTCCGTTTTTGCCCACTTTTGTCACGTGAAGACGAAGCAAGAAGGTGCCACCTCGGGACCAACTGCCAAATCTCCGCTGCCTTGATTTCGGACTTCTCAGCCCCAGAACTGTGAGAAATACATTTCTGTTTTTTATAAATTACTCAATCTGTGGCATTTTGTTATAGCAGCATACAGACAAAAACAGGGTAAACAGCCTGGTGAGAGTGGATATTTTAGAAACTTGAGATGATTCAATGTCGCTGATTCTCCATTTTCTCATATGTAAAATGAAGGAAATAATGCTGATTACTTCATAGTTCATTGTGCAAATTAAATTAACTATGTAAATAAAGCAAGCAATATAGTTCCTTTTATCTAGTATACATTGTTTAAGTGTTGTTGTTATTACATGGGGAAAACAAGAACTTCCCCAAACAGAAGGATGTGGGAACCAAAACTAAGATATAAGAAAGGACCAAAGTTCACTGTGACAATGTGTCACATTCTTGGTTTGATTTGCGATTCCCTACGATTAGTGATTTTGAATATCATTTTAGATGCTTATTGGCCATTGCTGTATCTCCTTTAGGGACACGTCTTCTCGAGTCTTCTGACCATTGTTAATGGGACGCTTTGGGTTTCTCGTTGTTTAGTTCTAGCTGTTCTTGATGTATGACGGATATCAGCCTCTTTTCAGAGATATGATTTGCAAATATTTTTCCTAATCCATGGGTTATCTTTTTACTCAGTTCACAGTGTTTTTGGCTGCACAAAAGTGTCTGTCATTTAGATGGAATCCAAGGAATGTAATTTTCTTTCGTTGCCTATGCTTTTGGCGTCATATCCCAGAAAGCATTGCCCAATCTGACGTCATGAAAGTGTGGCCAATGTTTTCTTTTAGGCATATGATACTTTTAGCACTTGGGGTTAGGTCTTTGGTCCAGTTTGTGTTAAGTTTTGCACCGGGTGTGACATAGCGTCCACCTTCATTCTTCTGCGCGTGGAAGTCAAGTTCCTCCAACACCATTTCTTGAAAAGGCTGCTTTTCCACCAATGAGCTTTCTTAGCACTCATGTGAAAAATCATTTGAACGTAGAGGTGAGAAGTTATTTCTGGGCTCAAAAACAAACAAACAACAAGCGACAACAGATAAGGATACAGCATGGGCCGGGCGCAGTCGCTCGTGCCTGTAATCCCAGCACTTTGGGAGGCCGAGGCAGGTGGGTCACCTGAGGTCAGGAGTTCAAGACCAGCCTGACCGACAGGGAGAAACCCCCGTCTCTACAACAAATACAACATTAGCTGGGCATGCTGGCGCATGCCTGTAATCCCACCTACTCGGGAGGTGGAGGCAGGAGGATCTCTTGAACCCAGGAGGCAGAGGTTGCGGTGAGCCAAGATTGCAGCATTACGCTCCAGCCTGGGCAACAAGAGCGAAACTCCATCTCAAAACAAAAAGCAAAATCCAGCATGATTTCAAGAGCAGAAGGAGAAGAGTTTCAAAACCAGCATAATGAGAAAGTTAGGAAGCTTCTTACCAAAGCATCTGGAAATAGACAAGAAATTCTTGTGAACTCAAATTTTCATACTGTACTGTCAAACACTAGAACTCACCTATTCCATCTTTCTGTATTTTGGGATCCTAGGATCGCTTGATTCTAGGAGGTTGAGGGTGCAGTGACCTGAGATTGTGCCACTGCACTTCAGCCTTGGTAGTAGAGTGAGACCTTGTCTCACAAAACAAAAGAAAACAAAACAGCAAAGAAGCTTCCTCTATTTCCAAGGAAGCAAGTCAAGAACATTTTATACTGCCTGCTCCTAAAAAGTGATTATTCTCAAGCCCCTTTCTTTTCTCTAAATGAGATATTTTTTTAAGGTAATTCTTTCTGTGGTGCACCTTTATTTGCCCCTCTGAATCCTCCACGCTCCACCTTCCTCTACCTGCAATGCCATCTTGGGAGGCTGACCTGCATGAACAACCTTAAAGGATTCTTACCTCTTCTGGCTTCCAGCTGGGTCCAGCCAATGCGGAGGTACAGCAGTAGATGAGAAGGAGGTGGGGGCCGGGCACGCTGGCTCAAGCCAGTTATCCCAGCACTTTGGGAGGCTGAGGCGGGCAGATCACGAGGTGAGGAGATCAAGACCATCCTGGCTAACACGGTGAAACCCCGTCCCTGCCAAAAAATGCAAAAAATGTTAGCCTGGCGTGGTGGGCGCCTGTAGTCCCTGCTACTCGGGAGGCTGAGGCAGGAGAATGGCGTGAACCCGGGAGGCGGAGCTTGCAGTGAGTCGAGATGGCGCCAGTGCACTCCAGCCTGGGCGACAGAGGGAGACTCCGTCGCAAAAAAAAAAAAAAAAGAACGAGGTGGGAGCCTAGGATAAGGGTACTTATCTTAAGCCTCCCTTCCTGTGTCCCTCAGCTGAAGGTCACTGCTCACTTCAGGCCAGATGGATTCATGGGACTCTCCCTCCTTTAGTAACTACTGGCCGAGGGGCAATAGCTCAGCTACTACAAGACCCCGGGTTCTTGAATTGTAAATCAGAATTACCCTACGTCCTCACTTAATTTCCTTCTTGAAATCTACTCTCTACATGGACAAGTGAATTTTCTCCTCCCTGACCAAATCAGGCCTCCAAGTATAAGCTTTTGTAGCTTCCTTAAATTCTTGATTAATTTTTACTATTAATTAAATGATTAGTTTGAATTCTCCCTCTCACAGAATAAGTTTCACGAGAGCA
This sequence comes from Nomascus leucogenys, assembly GCF_006542625.1. Taxonomy (NCBI): domain Eukaryota; kingdom Metazoa; phylum Chordata; class Mammalia; order Primates; family Hylobatidae; genus Nomascus; species Nomascus leucogenys. The sequence continues at coordinate 18,432 of NW_022097358.1, forward strand.
GAAAGTGCATCAGTGTTCTCAGCTGTTTGCTCAAGGTTTAAATAAAAACTTAAACATAGAAACAAAAATTTTTCTCTTTGGTTGTGCTTTCTGTTTTTTCTTGGGACCCTGATGGATAGAGCAGTGAAATTCACCATCTAACTGATGATTGCAGTATTTTGGAACTTGGCATTAAGAGCCTGACTCAATTACACTGAAGGAGATTGTACACCTCACAGAAAGCTTGGACTTGAGCACTGACCTCCAGACACTACCTGAGAAGGTCTAGTAGACATGATTTTATGTAATTTTCCAGTGGAGAGGAGGTGGGTGTTTTTGATGGCATGTAGATTATGACTGGCAGGGGCATTTTTGGAAGGTAAGCATGTCTTTGAGTGTGTACGAGGTAAAATTGAAGAGTAGATTATAGTGAACATCCACTGTGGTTCTGTTTTATGCCAACAATTTTTCTTTTAATTTTCTATTCATAAAATAATCTGCATTAGGACTTTTACCAATTCAGCAGAATTATGTCATTATGACAAAGGAGTATAACATTAATTGGCTTGCCCGTGCATGAAATCCAAAATAATATGAGTACTCACAATTTTGACAAAGCATTCACCTTAAGAAGAGGCAAACAAGCAGGGAACTAAAACAAATACAGTTAGTTTTGGTAGAACACTGATACTTGAGATATTTATGACATAATCATGGTTCTTTTTGTCATAATATGGTATTTTATATAGTTATTTACTTAAGAGACTAAATGCATATAAACTACTAACATTTTTCACATTTTCTCTGCCCATATTTGGGTTCCTCAATAACAGATAGAAATGTTATAGTTAAAAAGAAAATTATTGGCCAGATGCGGTGTCTCACTCCTGTAATCACAGCACTTTGGGAGGCCAAGGCGGCGTATCACAAGGTCAGGAGATTGAGACCATCCTGGCTAACACTGTGAAGCCCTGTCTTACTAAAAATCCAAAAAATTAGCCAGGTGTGGCAGGACATGCCTGTAATCTCAGCTACTTGGGAGGCTGAGGCAGGAGAATCGCTTGAACCTGGGAGGCGGAGGTTGCAGTAAGCCAAGATGGCACCACTGCACTCGAGCCTGGATGACAGAGTGAGACTCCATCTCAAAAAAAAAAAAAAGAAAAAGAAAATTATTTTCTGGCTGGGTTCAGTGGCTCAACCTGTAATCCCAGCACTTTGGGGGGCCGAAGGGGTGGATCACCTGAGGTCAGGAGTTTGAGACAAGCCTGACCAACATGGTGAAACTCCGTCTCTACTAAAAATGCAAAAAAATTACTGGGAGTGGTGGCAGGCGCCTGTAATCCCACCTACTCGGGCGGCTGAGGCAGGAGAATCGCTTGAACCTGGGAGGCAGGGGTTACCATATACTGAGATTGCGCCATTGCACTCCAGCCTGGGTGACAAGAGCGAATCTCCATCTCAACAATGACAACAACAACAAAAAAAGAAAATTATTACCTATCCTCCTTAGATAACCCTAATCTTAATATAGTAATACTGTATACTTTTTGAGAAGATTTCAGCTAAAGGTTAATTGGTTAACGTGACATATTACACTTAAAAATCCCCAAATGAGTTGTTTTAAAAACCTGTCCTTCCTTCTAATAGCCAGAGTTTGTTTGTGCATCATTACTTTCTGATTCATCCGAGTGATACTTGAGAATGCCAGGAAAACAATGAAAACATTTCTTGCCACTGAGCCCTACCTTTGCCTGGAACTCAGTGAGCATCCTCCATGAGGTGGCAAAATTGTTCTGGTATTAGTGTGTAGTAAACTTTTCCTGAATTAGGAGTGGAAAGGAAGACAATATTATGCAAAACTTTCTATGAGTTCACAAAAATGAATGTTACCTTGTGTTCAGATCCCAGACTTAGATAAAATGATCGCGTTTTCTTTTTCTTTTTTTTTCTGAGACGGAGTTTTGTTCTTGTTGCCCAGGCTGGAGTGCAATGGCTCAATCTCGGCTCACTGCAACTTCCGCCTCCCAAGTTTAAGCGATTCTCCTGCCTCAGCCCCTTGAGTAACTGGGATTACAGGTGTGAGCCACCATGCCCGGTTAATTTTGTATTTTTAGTAGAGATGGGGTTTCTCTATGTTGGTCAGGCTGGTCTCGAACTCCCATCCTCGGGTGATCCACCTGTCTCGGCCTCCCAAAGTGCTGGGATTACAGGCATGAGCCACCATGCCTGCCAATGAAATGATTTTGAACATATAGTTCCATATTATTTATGGTGATCATTTAATGGAGGGGAAGTTCTGTCTTCAGGAAGACTATGCATATTGGGACTGTGTCCTTAGTAGACTTGGCACTAAAAAAATTCACTCATTTGACAGCACAAGATTGCACAATAAATGTTGGAGATGTTGGAAAGGTGCAGGTAAACAACGGAATACTACACATTCAAAATGAAGCCATAGAATTGAATTTATTGACAAAGAAAGATGTTTATAATGTATCATCATTAAGTGCACAAAAAGGGCAAACTATATGCTGAAGAATAGTTTGGGCAGCAAGCAAAAGAACATCTAGTTCAAAATGAATTAAATATATTTGTTTTTATAAATATCATAATTACATTTATTAATCTAATTGTTCTAGTGCAGAGGTAAAATAGGCTTCAGGGTAGACTGATTCAGTGACCCAAAAATATTATTAAAAAACAATGTTCTCTCTCTCTGCTCTGTAATCCAAAATATCTGCTTTATCTCACAGCTGGTTCCCCAAATAATTGTAAGATAGATTCCAGGTGCAATTGGATGTTACTACTTGCTTTCTCATTCATATGCTGAAGAAAGAGAGAATCGCTTGCTATTGCTTTCTGCAAAGACCAAAGAGGAAATTTTTAGAAGTCTGTAGCCACCATCTCTTCATTTATCATTGTGTAGAACTGCTGATTTCTAAACTGATGGCTGGCAGAAAGAATGTGATTATCTTTAGACCAGTCAGGCTCACACATTGAGTTAAAGGCAATTTCTAAAATCAGAGTACTGCCATTTCATGGATAATAGAGTGGAATGCATTTGGGGATTTGGACACAGTTTAAAAAAATATCTAATCTCTCTCCATGGATATCCTAGACAATTAATATTGTCATATGATAGTATCTGGACAATGACTTACATTTCTTTTTAATTTTCGTCCTTTCACTCACATGTATATAATATTCTTCTGTACATAAGCATACATTGTTTTTTGTCTCTTTAACCTTTTAGTATGGAAAATTTCAAATAAAGCCAAAAATAAAGACAGTAATAAAATGAAACCTCAAGTATCCATCATCCAGCTTCAACAATTATCAACTTCTGGAAAACCCTGTTTTATGCACTGTTTGTAGTAAGAAAAAAAAGTTGATTTTAGTTAAAAAAAAAGAAGTTAAGGGCCGGGCGCGGTGGCTCACGCTTGTAATCCCAGCCCTTTGGGAGGCCGAGGCGGGCGGATCACGAGGTCAGGAGATCGAAACCATGGTGAAACCCCGTCTCTGCTAAAAATCCAAAAAATTAGCCGGGCGTGGTGGCTTCTGCCTGTGGTCCCAGATACTTGGAGAGGCTGAGGCAGGAGAATGGCCTGAACCCGGGAGGCGGAGCTTGCAGTGAGCCGAGATCGCGCCACTGCACTCCAGCCTGGGCGACAGAGCGAGACTCCATCTCAAAAAAAAAAAAAAAAAAAGAAGTTAAGATCTGCTTAACATTTTCTCTTGTCCATAGAATATACCTTAAAGCAAAATCAGTAAAGTTTAGCTAAGGATAGCCCAATATTTTTCCTAGCAATTGCCCAAGATCTCTCTTAAATTATACCCCAAGTAATTTTTGAAAATTTGGTTTTTCTCAGTTTCTTATCCTACATATTCATCTCAAAAATTTGGACCACAGTACCCCAAGATCAGGAGAAAAGCACAAAACTCTAGGAGCTTGTGTGTATGAAAGAAAGTGGCTCACTAAAAGCATAGTTATTTTGAAATCTCATTTTTATTTTTAAAGTCTGTTTTTTTTTGTTTTACTCTGTCTACCAATGTTTAATAGAAATAAAATATTTCAAATTACTCACCATTGAATAAACTTGACACTGTTGGATGGTCCATGTTGGTCTTTTGGCTTCTTGTCCTCTGAGGCACCCTGACAAATACCCCTGTGAACACAAGGTCCCCAATTTAAGAGTCATAGATGATAGTTTTCTTCCCTTTTAAGACTCCCCTTTTGACCTTTGACCATATTTCCTTGACTTTTAAACTTCATTCTCTTTGAGGACTTTGCTTTCAATTCAGTCCTCTTGTTTTTTCCATTTTAGACCTCCTCAGCCTGTATACCCTATCTTAGGACGAATACTCACTTTCCAGTCCTGTAGACTCATGTCCTGGCCAAGTCTGGCCCAGTATGCTGCAAGAGGATCTTAGACCTGTAAGTCACAAGTATCAAGGTACTCATTCATTTACTAAATCTTTATTGAGTACCAACCATGTTTCTGGCACTTAGCTAGTCCTTGGGGATACTGTGGTTAAAAAGGATAAAATCTCAGTGTTTAAGAAGACTAAAGACATCAGGAACACAAAAAATATTTAGGCAATTATAAAATGGGCAAATAAGTGCAACATTGGATGAAGTACTGCATCCTATGAAGCACAAAGCAGTCTCCCAAGTAGATGAGGGAAGTCTTCCAGGAAAGAGATGCAGTATAACAATAGGAAAGAAAAGTAAGTGGTGGTAATTTTCTATATTTGCATGAAAACTTACTCTTGCTCAACAACGAAGGATGTTTCCTTAGAAATAAAGGGATCGTCAAAAACAGCATTCAGTATGGGAGCTTACAGTGATGTATCTACAGGGGACAAGCATGAAGAGTTTGATTACTCGAGAAGCAGTTTAGAAAATAATTGTTTCCTTCACAGAAAGGAAGTGTTCTGCCAGGCGGAGTCATTGCTTCCTTTTCTCTGTTCCCTTAGTCCTTTGTTTTCTTTTCTATTTTTTTCTTTTTCTTTTTTCGTTTTTGAGATGGAGTCTCACTCTGTAACCTAGGCTGGAGTGCAATGGCGCGATCTCTGCTCACTGCAACCTCTGCCTCCCAGGCTCAAGCGATTCTCCTGCCTCAACCTCCTAAGTAGCTGAGATTACAGGCACATGCCACCACACCAAGCTAATTTTTGTATTATTAATAGAGACGGAGGTTTTACCATGTTGGCCAGGCTGGTCTCAAACTCCTGACCTCAGGTGATTCGCCTGCCTGGGCCAACCAAAGTGCTGGGATTACAGGTGTGAGCCACCATGCCTGGCCCAGCCCTTTGTTTTCATATCATATGTGGAACATCCCTACCTGCTTCTCCTATGCCTTCCTACCTGAAGAAATAAATTAATAATTTTCCCTTCTAATCTATGAACTGTGTGTTATACTGAAACACAATGATACTTTAAAAAAATTAAGAATTAAATTGATTCAAATTTTATTTTATTTTTAGATTCAACTGATTACTTTGATTACTTAATCATTAAAAACGATACTGTTCAGTATTCAGAAAGTTTGGGTTCATTTTTTTTTTGTTTCTCAATAAAAGAAATGAGTAGTGGTGGTAGTGATGTCGGCATTTGTTCTGAAAGATAAATGTGACATGATACTCATTTCCTGCCTGGTGCAGTGGCTCACACCTGTAATTGCAGCACTTTGGGAGGCTGAGGCAGGTGGATCACTTGAGCCCAGGAATTCGAGATCAGCCTGGGAAACATAGCAAGACCGCATCTCTAAAAAAAAGTACAAAAAAAATTAGCCAGTCTCATAACCTGGCCTCAAAATAAATAAATAAATAAATACATAAATAAATAAAGAGACTCATTTCCCATTGAGTAATTCAGAAAGAGACACACCCTGAATGGTATTGCCTAGGTTTTCTTCTAGGGTTTTTATGGTTTTAGGTTTAACATTTAAGTCTTTAGTCCATCTTGAATTAATTTTTGTATAAGGTGTAAGGAAGGGATCAAGTTTCACCTTTCTACATATGGCTAGCCAGTTTTCCCAGCACCATTTATTAAATAGGGAATCCTTTCCCAATTTCTTGCTTTTGTCAGGTTTGTCAAAGATCAGATGGTTGTAGATGTGTGGTATTATTTCTTTTTTTTTATTTTTTTATTTTATTTTATTTTTTTTTTGAGACAGAGTCTCACTCTGTCACCCAGGCTGGAGTGCAGTGGTGCAATCTCGGCTCACTGCAAGCTCCGCCTCCCAGTTTTATGCTATTCTCCTGCCTCAGCCTCTCCGAGTAGCTCGGACTACAGGCGCCCACCACCACGCAAGGCTAATTTTTTTGTATTTTTAGTAGAGACGGGGTTTCACCGTGGTCTCAATCTCCTGACCTCGTTATCCTCCCATCTCAGCCTCCCAAAGTGCTGGGATTAGAAGCATGAGCCACCACACCCGGCCTTTTTATTTTTTTTTTAAATTTTTTTTTTTTGAGACTGAGTCTGGCTCTGTCCCCCAGGCTGGAGTGCAGTGGCACCATCTCAGCTCACTGCAAGCTCTGCCTCCCGGGTTCATGCCATTCTCCTGCCTCAGCCTCCCGAGTAGCTGGGACTACAGGCGCCCGCCACCATGCCTTGCTAATTTTTTTGTATTTTTAGTAGAGACAGGGTTTCACTATGTTGGCAAAGGATATGAACAGATACTCCTCAAAAGAAGACATTTATGCAGTCAACAGACACATGAAAAAATGCTCATCATCACTGGTCATCAGAGAAATGCAAATCAAAACCACAATGAGATACCATCTCACACCAGTTAGAATGGTGATCATTAAAAAGTCAGGAAACAACAGATGCTGGAGAGGTTGTGGAGAAATAGGAACACTTTTACATGGTTGTTGGGAACGTAAACTAACTTAACCATTGTGGAAGTCAGTGTGGTGATTCCTCAGGGATCTGGAACTAGAATTACCATTTGACCCAGCCATCCCATTACTGGGTATATACCCAAAGAATTATAAAACATGCTGCTATAAAGACACATGCACTTGTATGTTTATGGTGGCACTATTCACAATAGCAAAGACTTGGAACCAACCCAAATGTCCAACAATGATAGACTGGATTAAGAAAATGTGGCACATATATACCATGGAATTCTATGCAGCCGTAAAAAATGATGAGTTCATGTCATTTGTAGGGACGTGGATGAAGCTGGAAACCATCATTCTCAGCAAACTATCACAAGGACAAAAAACCAAACACCGAATGTTCTCACTCCTAGGTATGAATAGAACAGTGAGAACACATGGACACAGGAAGGGGAACATCACACACCGGGGCCTGTTGTGGGGTGGGGGTAGTGGGGAGGGATAGCATTAGGAGATATACCTGATGTTAAATGACGAGTTAATGGGTGCAGCGCACCAACATGGCACATGTATATATATGTAACGAACCTTCACGTTGTGCACATGTACCCTACAACTTCAAGTATAATAAAGAAAAAAAAGAGTTTTTCAGGGTGGTGGTCCATCTTGAAGTACACAGGAAAAAAAAAAAAAAGAAAACCACTATGGTATTCCAAGTTCATACAATGTAGAATAGAAGCTGGAGTGTTAGTACGGAAAGCATTATCTGTTCGATAGCCCGGATAAACAACTTCAGGAAAGTTTCAGGATACAAAATGAATGTGCAAGAATCACTAGCAGTCCTATATACCAACAAAATCCAAGTCAAGAGCCAAATCAGGAACACAATCCCATTCACAACTGTCACAAAAAATGAAACAAAATGTCTAGAAATACAGTTAACCAGGAATGTAAAATATCTTTACAAGGATAAGTACAAACCACTGCTCAAAGAAATCAGAGATGATACAAACAAATGGAAAAAAAATCCATGCTCATGGGTAGGAAGAATCAGTATCATTAAAATGGTTATACTGCCTGAAGCAATTTGTAGATTTAAGGCTATTCTTATCAAACTGCAAATGACTTTTTTCAAAGAATTAGAAAAATGTATTTTAAAATTCATATGGAACCAAACATAAAATGCCCAAATAGCCAAGGCAATTCAAAGCAAAAAGAATGAAGCTGGAGGCATCGTATTACCTGACTTCAAACTATGCTACAGGGCTACAGTAACCAAAACAGCATGATACTAGTATAAAAACAGATACATGGATCAATGGGACAGAATAGAGAACTCAGAAAAAAGGTCGCATACCTACAACTGTCTGATCTTTAACAAAGCTGACAAAAAAATTGGGAAAGGACACTCTATTTAATAAACGGGGTGGGGATAACTGGCTAGCCCTATGCAGAAGATTGAAACTGGAACCCTTCCTTACACAATATACAAAAATTAACTCAAGATCGACTAAAGACTTAAATTAAAACTCAACGCTATAAAAACCTTGGAAGATAACCTAGGCAATACCATTTTGTACATAGGAACCTTTAAGGATTTCATGATTAAAACACCAAAAGCAATTGCAACAAAAGAAAAAAAATGACAAACAGTATCTAACTAAACTTAAGAGTTCCTGCATAGCAAAATAAAATATTAACAGAGTAAACAAACATACTAAAGAATGGGAAAAAATGTTTGCAAACTATGCATCTGACAAAGATCTAATATCTAGCATCTATATGGAACTTAAACATATTTTCAAGAAACAAACATTAAAAAGTGAGCAAAGGTCATGAACAGACACTTTTCAAAGGAAGTCATACATGCAACCAAGAATCACATGAAAAAAGGCTCAATATAACTGATCATTAGATGTAGATGATGGGTTGATGGGTGCAGCAAACCATCACAGCACGTGTATACCTACGTAACAAACCTGCAGGTTCTGCACATGTATCCCAGGGCTTGAAGTATCATAAAAAAATTAATTAATTTAAAAAATATATATAAATCAAAACCACAATGAGATACCATCTCACACCAGAGTGGCTATTCTTAAAAAGTCAAAAAATTACCGATGCTGATGAAGTCGTGGAGGAAAGGAAACAGTTGTACACTCTAAGAGTGTAAATTACTTCAATCAAGACCAGACTAAACACAGACGTGAATCCAGAAATGTTTTTAGAAAATATAGCATATGTTTATAAATACATAAGCTAACGAAATGAGAGAGTTCTCTGATTCTCCTGGCAGGATGTGTGACAAGGGTGTTGCTCACCTGTTTGGTCACCCGGCAGCTCAAACCCCTAGGGCAGACGGGCAGGTGCAGAGGCCAGGCAGGTGCAGAGGCCAGGGCAGAGTGTTTTGGACTCTCGGCCCCATGGCCCTGTCTAGGGGTGGGTGCCTGCAACCACAGGGTTACTAAGCTCTTTCA
>NW_022097359.1:0-14309 GCF_006542625.1 Nomascus leucogenys
AACACAAAAATCAGGTGGGTGTGGTGGCATGCACCTGTAATCCTAGCTACTTGAGAGGCTAAGTCAGGAAAATCACTTGAACCGGGGCAGGGAGGTTGCGTGAGCCAAGATTACACCACTGCACTCCAGCCTGGGTGACAGAGTGAGACTCCGTCAAAAAACAAACAAAACAAAACACCTAGATCTCAAGCCTGAGTCTGATTCTGTAATGGAACAAAACGTGTGTGTGTTGAAGAGGGGTGTGTGTGGGGAGAGGGGTGGTTGGGGTAATTTTCATGTAGGAGTAATGTGATTAATTTGTAGCCAGTGGGCAGCCTATGGTAAAATAAAGATGACCACACATCCCCTTGAATCTGGAAGCCTCTGTGACTGCTTTGACCAGTAGAATATGGCACCAGTGACATTTAAGACTCAGATCTTAAGAGACTGGCAGCTTCCACTTCCTGTCACTTGGAATACTTTCTCTAGGAGTCCACTTTGTCAAAAGTGAACTAGTCTGAGAATGCTCTGCTATGAGGAAGCCCAAGCTAGCCATGTGGATATGCCATTTGAAGAGAGATATAATAAAATGGTGTTGTTCTAAGCCACTAAGTTTTGGGTTGTTAGTCATGCAGCAACAGATAATTGGAAGTTTCCTTCTTGTAAAAGGGGTTAATACTATCCTTGGGCTACAAAAGAGGAGCTATAGTGAGAACTGCAGCCATATTAAACTTTAACTATCATCATAGAAGTTTCTAGAATTACTATGGAGGAGGAGGCTTTTCTGTATAGGAAAATACTTTGAAAAGCCCTTTAGGAGCAGAAGGTGAGACCCTAGGGGATGAGTTGACAAAGAGAAATAAAAGATATAATCAAACCACTTTGAATTTGAATTGCACAAGAATCTGGAGGTAGGAAAGACCAGAGAATAGAGAAGCAAGTAAAAATAAGGGAAGAGAAATGGAGGAGAGGAGAGAAACGTGGCCAGGGAACAGAGATCAAGTTTCAAAAGTAACTGACTTTTTAAAAACACAGGCATCTAACAAATTTGATGCTGATTGTATATCCATGGGGAAAATCTCTATTAGATTAGCAGTCCCTGGTGCAGTTTTTCTAATTAATTACTAAAATACCTGAAAATCTCTATTTCTCCAAAATTTCCACAAAGTTTGCTACCAGTATAGATAACTTTTGTGACATTTTTGTTTTGTTTTTAAATTTAGGTGGAAATTTTTTTAAGTATCTGAGTTCCACTCATAGGTTGACTTGGTAGAGAAGAAGGGTAACAGATGCCATTTCCTAAACTGAATTAATTTAGACATAGTGATTTTCAGCCAGAAGTGATTTTGCCCCCCAAGGAATACCTGGTAATTTCCTAAGGCACTTTTGATTGTCTTGACTGGGACGGGGACTGGGGTGGGGCAGGGAAGAAGGACAGCAACTGGCACCAAGTGGGCAGAAGCCAGGGATGCTGTCAGGAATCCTGCAGTGCACAGGCTAGCCATCCACCAGGAAGAATTTTCTAGCCTAAAATGTCGATAGTGCCAAGATTGACGAATCCTGATTTAGAGGAGGCCAAAGATCTGAATCAAAGGTGTCCATGAGAGTCTAAGCCCCCTGCAGAATGTACAGGCATCCTGAAGAAGACATTAGACTTTCCACAATCCATGGAATGCGGCTTGAATCAATCTTATGTAAATTATTGGGAAGAGGGTGATTCTAATTAACCTCTGGGTTATGGCATCAAATAAGAAAAACTAATCAGTTAAAGTTCTTAATTGCAAGTAACAGAAACTAACTCTGGGGAAATTGAGCAGAAAAGGAATGTATTAAGTAACAGTGGGCAGCTCACAGAATCTCTGGAAGGGTTGAAGAACCCGACCTGGAGGCTAAGAAGAAAAAAACAACTCATAAAAGCATCCTACAGAATGGTCCATGAAGATATCGGTGCCTCCACCACTGACACAGACACTGCTGGAATAAAGGAAGCCTGAATGTTGTAGCAATCAAGATAGAATGGATGCTTCCAAATAAAGAAAGGAAAAAGAAGCAGAACCTCAAAGTTTCATTTTGAAAACATATAAATATCTTTCAGCCTTAACATGAGATAGTGAAAACTCAGCCACGTAAGCTGAAAACCTCAGGGTCATTGCTGACTCCATAATAGTAATCCAAGTCAAAATACACTTGGATAAATACATCGCCCTCCTAGAGGCCTCCTGGTTTTAGTCTTCCACCTATAACCAACACTACATCCACTGTTAGAGTAACTTCCTATTTGGATTATGGTGCTTCCCTGTAAAGAAATTATGCGTACATTAGCTTTCAAAACAAATCCAAACATAATTTGACATCATTCCAAGCACTCTGTGATCTGTTCTGGACCTACATTCCAGTCTTCTCTCCCACTACTCATCTAGGCAAATGATTTGCTTATTGAACCCTATGTATACTTGGCCAGTGGTTTTCTTTCTTCTGCACCTTTATTCTCACCATTCTCTTTTCTGAGATGCCTTTTCCCCTTTTCTTTATCGAAATCTCACATTCGTCCTTTAAAATCCAGCTCAAAACTCACAGAACACCTAACAATACCACCGACCTACTTTGTGATCTGGAGAAAATGAATACATTGCTCTAAACTTATAAAAGTACAAAGTGGAACATTGTATTTTGTATTTGTATTACACAATGTATACAATTAACATTGCATTTGTACCACATTTTGCTGAAAACTTTTTATTAGGAATCCATATTGTCTACACTGTGCTCTGCTGGAACTGGAAGCTCTAACCCTGTAGTCCTGAGGCACCGGGAGGGTGCGTGCGAGAGCACAGTCGTTCTGGTGACTTCTTTGCTCATGAAGTAGGACTCATTTTCAAGTCCACCCTTCATCAAATGATCTCTATGTTGCAAACTAACATCCAGAAGACTGTATCTCATGATAACCTTTTCTTCCAGTGCTTTCAAACAGTGAGGCTTTATTAATACTTCCATGAAACAGTTCTGAAAATTAAAAACACTTCAATATCTTTCATTGTCTCTGAATAATGTTTTAATGGAGTAAATTCTCAACTTTCAGACTGCAAACTCAAGTGCATAATCAATATTGCATTTCTTGGGCCGGGTGTGGTGGCTCACTCCTGTAATCCCAGCATTTTGGGAGGCCGAGGCAAGTGGATCACTTGAGGTCAGGAGTTTGAGACCATCCTGGCCAACATGGTGAAACCCCGTCTCTACTAAAAATACAAAAAGTAGCCGGGTTGATGGTGTGTGCCTATAATCCCAGCTGCTCGGGAGCCTGAGGCAGGAGCATCGCTTGAACCAATGAGGCGGAGGTTGCAGTGAGCCGAGATGGCGCTACTGCACTCTGGGCAATAGAGCGAGACTCCATCTCAAAAATATCTATCTATATATATATATAGCATTTCTTCAAATACACTTAATTTTAACTCTGTACCTTCATTTAGTTGGTTTCTGGAAAGCAATTGCTGCCATTTTGGTGGTTCTCTCAGTAGGAAAAATAAAATTAGGTCATTCTCCCATTATAGAGAGTGTGGTGGTTCATTTTATGTGTCAACTTGACTGGATTAAGAGATACCATGACAGCTGGCAAAACATTACTTCCTGGCATATCCATGAGGACGTTTCTGAAAGACACTGGTTTGTGAAGCAGTGACTGAGTAAGGGAGATCCGCCCTCACCCAATGTGGGCAGGCACCATCCAGTCACCGAGTTCCGGGATAGAACAGAAAGGTGAAGAAAAGGAAAATATCCTCTGTCTTTCTCGCTCTCTCTTCCCCTCCCTCTTTCTCCCCCCAGGAGCTGGGACACCCATCTTCTCCTATGCTTGGACATTAGAACTCCACATTCTCCCGATTCCAACCAGAAACGGACACAAATACTATTGTGGCTGGGTTGTAACCAGTTTTCTTAATGTACGTGCTGATTTCCTTAATTATTTCCTTCTATCTCTTCTGGCTGTAGGATGGCTCAGTGGAATCCACTTTGTTAACACCAACAATTAGTTTTTTCACACCCTGTGTGTAAGGCAGAAGGGCATGACCACGGGTCTGTCCGTTCTTGGAGATACCAGCTTCGAAGGTGCCAACACCAGCAGTGATCATCAGGACAACACAGCCAACCCGATCTGTCCCTGGAATCGTGTTTTTGACAGTCTCTGTGGCCTAAGGCATCTGCGATAGTCACTTGCTGGCCTCACATTTCCACAAGGAGGCGTCAATGGTGAGCAGTATCACATTCACACTCAGCATTCAGTTCATCCAATACCCAGGAATATTTGAAGACGCCCTTTCCCATCTCAGCAGCCTCCTTCTCAAGTTTTTCAGTGGTTCTTTTTTGATGCCACCACATGTGTAGATCAGATGGCCAGTAGTGGTGGACTTGCTCGAATCTATGTGTCCAACGATGACAACATTGATTGAATCTTTTCCTCTCCCATTTTGGCTTTTAGGGGTGGTTTTCATGACACCTGTGTTCTGGAAGCAAACCTGCTGCAATAGGAATATGTATGTATTGTAATATATATACATATATATTCCTATTCTTACTATAGGTAGCGCTTTTGGTGGCAGAGTTAGGCAATCTAAACATCACTCTGTGTTTTCCACTATTGTTCCCAGTTTTACTTATGGTTAAATAGGCCATATGACTAGGTTCTGGCCCATGGGATGTGGGGAGAAATGAAGTCAGTCATTTCCATGCCAGCCCTTACAAATCATGTCAGACAATCCTCTGTGCTCGCCAAAGTTATCTTGGAAGCCACACATTTCAGATGGTGTAGCTGGGAACAACCTGGGTCTTCAGTCTCCTGCTCAAGCAGCATATCCCATTCTATCTCAACTGACACAATCATTGAACACACACTATGTGCCAAGCACTACTCTCAGTGCCCATACATTAACTAATTTTATAATGAGATACACATATTAGCAAATATCATCACATCATGGTAATAGAATGATACAGAAGGACATGCCTAAAATGGCACTGAACCTCAAATCTACCACACATATCCTTCCAGTATGTCTTCCCCATTCTTTCTGCTTGTCTAAACCTCACCCTAAATTTCATTTCAGTTAAGGAACAAAGTGGCAAACTGAATATGTTAAAGTAAAAAGGAAGACGTTCTAGCGTGTGTGTTTATTTTATATAAATATGTGAATCCAATATATTTATTAAGAGCTTCTTGAGAGCTGTGGATTCCTGCAACCTCTCCTGCTGATATAGTCTGGTAAATTGACTACTGAAAGTGGATTAATTTTGCCTTCTCTAAACGCAAGCACCACTGCTGTTTAGGTGGGCCTCCAAACTGGGGGATAGTAAGTCCCATTCTCCTGGTGGTGTTTGTGAGTTGGGCCAGGATTATAGCACTTGTAGCAGGATATAGCCTCAACTTGGTTTATCTTGGCCCTTCCTACCACCAAGGATTCTTAGGACCATACAAAGTATGAGAGAGAAAGGAGAGTGTCAACAGCTTGTAACGATGATGTGGGAGCTGGTCCTTCCGCAAGGCACACAATTCAACTCACTCTTACAGAGGAGGATGCTAGCAAGCTAGAAACTAGTTTGGTACTGGTACTACTAAGAAGAATCACCATGCAGAATTACTCAAAGCCTAGTATATATATTTTCTTATTGTATAGGCCAAGTTACAGAATAGAATGAAGGTAGGGATTATGTTTTTAGTCTAAAACAGAAGCAAAGAGGAAATGAACCAGAGTGTGGAGCAAAAAATACCTGCAAGTAGGGGGAGAAAAACCTCAGAACTGGGGAGCAGGGAGGAAAGGGAAGGTACAATTTTGAACATGACATTGGCTTAAAAGATTATAAATTGTGAGAGGCATAGAAACTTCAAAACAGAAAGAAAAAAACTAAATTGCAAAAGCTTTTAATGATGGGAAGGTTGAAATAGAGTGAAGAAAAGCAGTAGTGTGCTGCTCAGACAATGGTGTATGGAGAATTGTTTACAACTGGCTCTTCCAAAAATGGTGTGTTCATATGCATAAATTTCTTATAAATTTTACTATGAATAAATGCTTCATTACTATCAATCCTATCTATTTCAACAAAGAAGTTGCTCACATCGTTAACCTATGACTTTAGCTCTGACATAATATGGGTTGTATTTTCCTATACATTAGTGAGTAAGAGAAAAGTAAAACAATGAAGACGTACATTAGGAAAATTTAAATTAATGATGATCTGCAAGACTTCTTTACTGAATTAGATAATAGTTTTCAAATACTGAAAGAATATTTTCTCAATTCTCTATGTATTCACAATGTAAAACCACAGACAGAACACACTTTAAAATATAATCTGTAGTGTTATTTTTTTCCATCACTTTCTTAAGATTAGACAATCAACAAAAAACAAATCAAGCCCTGATTTGTAGTACGTGCTGATTTCTATGGTGGAAATACTGCCACCATGACTAGTTTCAAACTATACCAGCAACATGTTACTGAACGCAGAGTTAGAAAGAGAGGCACAATAGCACCTCATTATATGTATAGTGTTTCCACCATACAAATGCAATGGACATAATAACCACGTGCACAGAAAATAGTTCCTTATGCTTAGTAGTCACAGGTAATCTCTGAAGTCCCCCAAATTCCTAGCATTCCTAATGCCTTTGAATCTGATGAATCTGATTCTGTTTAGGTGGCAGGAATTATTTAGGAGCTGGAGACCTCTCAAGAGAGCATTAGGAAGGGACACTTAAGGGAAAACACTCACCTCCTCCTGATCTCTAAGAAGGTCTCTCCTCCCATTTTTGCTTCTCCAAGGCCCTCTCTTCTACTCCAGGCCTCCCAGCAAAATCTGGTTTTCTTATAAAACCAGAAGAGCCTTGAATTGCCAACATTTCTCCTGCTAACATCCCCAAGGCAAGGTTACAAAAGCTGGCTGTCTTTTCAATGAGGACAGAAAAGAGAAGTCTGGAAAACATAACATAAATCAAGAATGCATCTCACTGCAGCAGTTGGTACAGCTGGAGCAAGCTTCAGTGTGAATGCTGACAGTGGGGTCACATGTTCTCAGTCAATAACATGTTAAATTAGCAGTCCCTGGTGCAGATTTTCTAATTAATTACTAAGATACCTGAAAAGACTTTCATATATATATAATATAGACATATATACTTACATATGTATACTTTCTTTTTTTTTTTTTTTTCTTTTTGACGGAGTTTTCCTCTTGTGGCCCAGGCTGGAGTGCAATGGCATGATCTCAGCTCACTGCAACCACCCCCTCCAGGGTTCAAACGATTCTCCTGCCTCAGCCTCCAGAGTAGCTGGGATTACAGGTGCACACCACTATGCCCAACTAATTTTTGTATTTTTAGTAGAGATGGGGTTTTACCATGTTGGCCAAGATGTTCTCCATCTGCTGACCTTGTGATCCGCCCACCTCAGCCTCCCAAAGTGTTGCAATTACAGGCGTGAACCACCGCACCCGGCCATATGTATACTTTTATATATGTATGTACATATCATATATACATGTATATACTTATAAGCATATATTAATAATATATACATATATATTATATATATATAATACATATATATTATGAATCATACTTTTATGAATCATGCTTTTGGTGTCATGTCTAAGAAGTTTTCGCCTAACCGCAGGCCATACAAATTTTCCCCTGTGCTTTTACCTAAAGGTTTGATAGCGTTATGTTCTCCATTTAGGCCTTTAATAAATGTTGAGTAATATTTTGTGTCAGCCATGGCCATACCTTTCTCCATCTCTCACAGTATCGGGGGCATTTGCAGCTCCCAGTGCCCCGTGCTGTTCCCGTCTTCTTGGTCCACTCTTCCTGTGAGTTTCAGGGCTTTTCTTAGTGCTGGCGCTGTCCTGGTCCATCAGGGGGTCCCATGAGCTTGTCTGTGTGGGAAGGTCGGGACTGTGATGTTGACGGGATGCCCTGTGAGTCAGGAAGAGGTGCTGACGGGGGTTTCCATGTAGGAGAGAGGTGTTTGGTTTCCCGGATGGGGCAGACTTTACAGGGGACAAACTTGAGAAATGCCACCAATGAGTAGCCCAGGAAGAGCAGGTCTCGGACCACCCAGCCATGTGGGAGCCAAACGTGGATGTGTCAGTGGCCATGCCAGGAGGTAAACCCTCAACCAAGGGCCTCTGGGTGTCCAAGGCCAAGTCTTGTTCAAGAGGTGCATTCAGCTGAGCCAACCATGGCAGAAACGCATAAGGGAGATCCCATGGTTCCTCTGTTTAAAACCCCTGCTAATCCCACCCGACTCAGAGAAGGAGCCAAGTCCTCACAGCAGCCTGCAACCCCCGCCTGACTCGGCCTCCTCTTGGCTCTGATTCTCTGTACCCTTCTATCCCTCTCTGTCTCTTCTCCCATCAGAGAGGAGATCTGGCACGTTTATCCTGGTGGATTCAAACCCATCTTTGCCACACAGATAGTCACCGGAATGAATAGGTATAATCTACAAAGAGTCCTTTTGAAAAAGAAAAAGGCAGGCCGGGCATGGTGGCTCATGCCTGTAATCCCAGCACTTTGGGAGGCTGAGGTGGGAGAATCACCTGAGGTCAGGAGTTTCAGACCAGCCTGGACAACATGGTGAAACCCCATCTCTAGTAAAAATATAAAAATTAGCTGGGCATGGTGGCACATGCCTGTAATCCCAGCCACTTGGGAGGCTGAGGCAGGAGAATCATTTGAACCCAGAAGGTGGAGGTTGCAGTGAGCTGAGATCGCGCCACCGCACTCCAGCCTGGGTGACAGAGTGAGACTCTGTCTCAAAAACATAATAATAGGAATAATAAAGGAAAAGTGCAAAAACTCAAACAACTTCACAGAAACTGGGCAAAAGAGCTGAACCGGCCCTCCACAGAAGAGGAAATGTGGAGGAATGGCTAATGAAAACAGGAAGAGGGGCTCAGCCTAACGGGGAGATATCACGTGACACCCACCAGACGGGCAAAAATCCCACCACCCAATCCATGCCGGTGTTGGGGAGAATGGAGAGAAGCAGGAACACCAGGCACTGCTAAGAACGGTTGTGAAGTATATTTCTGTTATGCTTGTATATGAAAGAGTGTGTGTTGTGGGTTATGAGGAAAATTACATTTCTTACCTGGGATGAAATTTTAAAACTTGAAAGCTACTGACCAGAAGAAACTTGCACTTGTGTACAAAAGAAACGCCCAAGAACGTTCCCAACAAAACACAGTCCTAGGGGCCCCAACCTGGCCAAACACTCATCCACAGGAAGATGAAGACATTTCCCATGTTCCCCTCAGACGACGGGAGATCACGCAGCAATGAAATGAACCATGTCAGTGTGGGCGGGTCTCAGGGAGAGAATGGAGGAAAAAACAGACACAGAGCAGATGCTCAGAGCCACGCAGGAGAATTTCCTCACATCAAAGTTCAAAACTATAGCCGAGGCAACAGAGCAACACCCTGCCTCAAAAAGAAAACAAAGTTCAAACACTAAATGGCACATTTTTTAGGGATGTACACACATGGTGAAAGAAACGTACTATGAAGGAAAGTGTGGGAATAATAAAGACTAAAGCAGGAAGTGATTCCCTCCGTAGGAGAAGGGAAGGGACCGGGACTCAGGCAGGGCCTCCAGGAAGCATCCAAAGTGATGTCTCTTGAGATTCTACTCCCTAAACTTGGTGGCGGTCCTCTGTGTCCAACGTGTCAATATTCTGTATACCTTACCCATACTGTACAAATGCTTTATTTCTACTCAATATTTAGAAGACAGTTATAAACAAGATGCACTAAATAGCAAGGTGGCAGATGAACATCAGGAAGGAACATCCAGGAGGTTCCATCCACGGAACCTCACCATGGATATGCTTGTGATCAAGGGCCTGGTCTCCCCTCAAGACACGGTCACAGATCTGTGACAGAGGCCACACCATCATAGAAGTGGAGGCCACGCCATCATAGAAGTGATCACAGAGGCCACACCATCATAGAAGGGGAGGCCACACCATCATAGAAGTGATCACAGAGGCCATCACAGAGGCCACACCATCATAGAAGTGGAGCAGGCCAGCCGGGACAGGGTCCTTCTGTGGCACCTGCTGCATCACCAGGCTGTGTGAACGGACTCAATTGCCAGAACTCACAGAACAGCAGTATGAGCACCAAAACCTCACAGGAAAAATGGTAAGTTCTAAGTTTCTCCATTAACAGTAACTCTCAGATTAATCTCTGTCATCCATCGCTTCTCCAAGAAATAACTTTTTAGGTTGACGTGCCAGGCGCCATGTTGGAGGGTTGGTGGTAGCGGCTTGGGGAGGTGCTCCCTCTGTCGGTCTCACTCTCTCACACGCTTCCCCTGGCTCCCTTCGTTCCCCCTCACCCCACTTGCCCTGCGTGCTGGAGTGTGTGCGAGGGAGTGGGAGGACGTCGGGGGTGGGGGGAGGCGTTCCGGTCCCCAAGAGACCCGCCGAGGGAGGCAGAGGCTGTGAGGGACTCCGGGAAGCCATGGACGCCGAGAGGCTCCAGGAGGCACTGGAAGATTTTGAGAAGAGGGGGAAAAAGAAAGCTTGTCCTGTCCTGGATCAGTTTCTTTGTCATGTAGCCAAGACTGGAGAAACAGATTCAGTGGTCCCAATTTAAAGACTATTTTATTTTCAAACAGGAGAAAGTGATGGATGATTTCAGAACTTCAGCTCCTGAGGCAAGAGGTCCTCCCAACCCTAATGTCGAATATATTCCCTTTGATGAAATGAAGGAAAGAATACTGAAAATTGTCACTGGATTTAAGGTATCCCTTTTACTATTCAGTGACTAGGTGAATTGTTAACAGATCCAAGGAGAAACTATACAGGAACAGACAAACTTCTCAGAGGAGTCGAAAAGAATGTGATGGTTGTTAGCTGTGTTTATCCTTCTTCAGAGAAAAACAATTCCAATAGTTTAAATCGAATGAATGGTGTTACGTTTCCTGGAAATGCACCAAGCTATACTGAGAGGTCTAATATAAATGGGCCTGGGACACCCAGGCCACTTAATCAACGAAAGGTTTGTCAGCCCCCAGCAGCTGGAGACCTGGCGGGGAGCTGATGTTCCAGTTTGAGGGCCATGCAGCTGGATACCCGGTGGGAAGCTGAAGTTCCAGTTTGAGGGCCGTGAAGCTGCAGACCCTGTGGGGAGCTCATGTTCAATTCTGAGGGCGTTGCAACTGGAGACTTGAGGGTAGACAATATTGCAGTTTGAGGGCCGTGCAGCTGGAGACCCGGGTGGGAAGAGATGCTCCGGTTTGGGAGCGATGCAGCTGGAGGCACTGCGGGGAGCAAATGTTCCAGTTAGATGTTCCTCTCTGGGTCTCCAGGTGCACGGCCATCAAACTGGAACATCAGCTCCCCGGCCCTCAAACTGCAACTGGAATATCAGCTCAACATCAGCTCCTCTCCAGGTCTACGGCTGCAAGACCCTCAAACCGGAATGGAACATCAGTTCCTCCCCAGGTCTGCGGCTGCAAGACCCTCAAAGAGGAAAATCAGTTCCTCGCCGGGTCTGTGGCTGCAAGACCCTCAAACCAGAACATCAGCTCCTCCCCGGGTCCACGGCTGCAAGACCCTCAAACCAGAACATCAGCTCTTCCCCGGGTCCGCGGCTGCAAGAGCCTCAAACCGGAACATCAGCTCCTCCCCGGGTCCGCGGCTGCGAGAACCTCAAACCAGAACATCAGCGCCTCCCTGGGTCCGCGGCTGCGAGACCCTCAAACCAGAACATCAGCTCCTCCCCGGGTCCGCGGCGGCAAGACACCCAAACGGGAACATCAGCTCCTCCCCAGGTCTGCGGCTGCAAGACCCCCAAACCGGAACATCAGCTCCTCCCCGGGTCTGGGGCTGCAAGACCCCCAAACCGTAACATCAGCTCCTCCTCGGGTCTGCAGCTGCACGACCCTCAAACCGGAACATAAGTTCCTCCCCGGGTGTGTGCCTGCAAGACCCTCAAACTGGAACATCAGCCCCTGCCCGGGTCAGCGGCTGCAAGACCCTCAAACCGGAACATCAGCCCCTGCCCGGGTCAGCGGCTGCACGACCCTCAAACCGGAACATCAACTCCTTCCCGGGACTGCGGCTGCACGACCCTCAAACCGGAACATCGGCTCCTTCCTGGGTCTGCAGCTGCAAGACCCTCAAACCGGAACATCAGCTCCTCCACGAATCTGCGCCTGCAAGACCGTGAAACCAGAACATCAGCTCCTTCCTGGGTCTGTGGCTACACGACTCTCAAACTGGAACATCACCTCTTCTCTGCGTATGCGGATGCATGACCCTCAAACCGGAACATCAGCTCCTCCCCAGGTCTGTGGCTGCGTGACCCTCAAACCGGAAGATCAGCTGACCGCAGGGTCTGCGGCTGCAAGACCCCCAAACCAAAACATCAGCTCCTCCCCGGGTCCACGGCTGCAAGACCTCCAAACCGGAACATCAGCTCCTCCCCGGGTCTGCGGCTGCAAGAACCCCAAAGCGGAACATCAGCTGCTGCCCAGATCTGCGGCTGCAAGACCCCCACACCGGAACATCAGCTCCTCCCGGGGTCTGCGGCTGCAAGAACCCCAAACCAGAACATCAGCTCCCTGCCGGGTCTCCAGCTGAACGGCCCTCAAACTGGAACATCGGCTTACCACCAGATCTCCAGCTGCATGGCCCTCAAACAGGAACATCAGCTCCCCACAGGGTCTCCAGCTGCACGGCCCTCAAATTGCAACATCAGTTCCCCCCTGGGCCTCCAGGTGCACCGCCTCAAACTGCAACATCAGCTCCCCGCTGGGTCTCCAGCATCACAGCCCTCAAACTGGAACATCAGCTCCCCCTGGGGTCTCCAGTTCCACGGCCCTCAACCTGCAACACTGGCTCCCCACCGGGTCTCCAGCTGCACGGCACTCAAACTGGAACATCAGCTCCCCACCGGGTATCCAGCTGCATGGCCCTCAAACTGGAACATCAACTCCCCGCTGAGTCTCCAGGTGCACGGTCCTCAAACTGGAATATCAGCTCAATGCCAGGTCTCCAGCTGCACAGCCCTCAAATTGGAACATCAGCTCCCTGCCGGGTCTCCAGCTGCACGGCCCTCAAACTGCAACATCAGCTCCCCCGCGGGACTCCAGCTGCACAGCCCTACAACTGGAACATCAGCTCCCCCCGGGAAGTGAGGCGCTCCTCACTTCCCAGATGGGGCGGCCGGGCAGAGGCGCTCCTCACTTCCCACACGATGGGTGGCCGGGCAGAGGCGCTCCTCACTTCCCAAATGGGGCGGCGGGGCAGAGGTGCTCCTCACTTCCCAGACGATTGGTGGCCGGGCAGAGGTGCTCCTCACTTCCCAGACGATGGGTGGCCGGGCAGAGGCGCTCCTCACTTCTTCCCAGGCGGGGCGGCCGGGCAGAGGTGCTCCTCACTTCCCCCCGGGTCACCAGCTGCACAGACCTCAAACTTGAACATCAGCTCCCCGCCGGGTCATCCTGCACGGCCCTCAAACTGGAACATCAGCTCCACCCCAGGTCTCCAGCAGCACGGCCCTACATCTGCAACATCAGCTTCCCCCCGGGTCTCCAGCTGCACAGCCCTACAACTGGAACATCAGCTCTCTCCCAGGTCTCCAGCTGCATGGCCCTCAAACTGGAAAATCAGCTACCCAGCCCTCAAACTGCAACTGGAATATCAGCTCAACATCAGGTCCTCTCCAGGTCTGCAGCTGCAAGACCCTCAAACCAGAACATCAGCTCCTCGCCAGGTCTCCGGCTGCACGACCCTCAAAGCAGAACATCGGCTACACTCCGGCCTGCGGCTGCAACACCCTCAAACCAGAACATCAGCTCCTCGCCAGGTCTCCGGCTGCACGACCCTCAAAGCAGAACATCGGCTACACTCCGGGCCTGCGGCTGCAACACCCTCAAACCAGAACATCAGCTCCTCGCCGGGTCTGCGGCTGCACGACCGTCAAACCGGAACATCAGCTCCTCCCCGGGTCTGCGGCTGCACGACCCTCAAAGCAGAACATCAGCTCCTCGCCAGGTCTGCGGCTGCACCACCCTCAAACCGGAACATCAGCCCCTCCCCGGGTCAGGGGTTGCACGACACTCAAAACAGAACGTCAGCTCCTTCCCGGGTCTGCAGCTGCACGACTCTCAAACTGGAACATCAGCTCCTCCCCGGGTCGGTGGCTGCACGATCCTCAAATTGGAACATCACTGCCTCCCCGGGTCTGCAGCTGCAAGACCCTCAAACCGGAACATCAACTCTTCCCCGGGTCTGCGGCTGCAAACCCTCAAACAGCTCCTCACTTCCCAGACGGG
>NW_022097360.1:0-65824 GCF_006542625.1 Nomascus leucogenys
TAAGTGCAGTGGAGTGGAGTTGATTTCAGTGGAGTGGAGTGGAATGGAGTGGAATGAAATGGAATGGAGTGGAATCGAGTGGAGTCGAGTCTAGTGGAATGGAATGAATGGAATGGAATGGAGTGGAGTGGAATGGATTGGAAAGAAATGGAATGGAGTGGAATGGAGTGGAGTCGAGTCTAGTTGAATGGAATGGAATGGAATGGAATGGAATGGAATGGAATGGAATGGAATGGAATGGAATGGAATGGAATGGAATGGAGTGGAGTGGAGTGGAATGGAGTGGAATGGAATGTAATGGAGTGGAATGAAATGGAATGGAATGGAATGGAATGGAATGGAATGGAATGGAATGGAATGGAGTTGAATGGAGGAATGGAATGGAATGGAATGAAATGAAATGGAGTTGAATGGAATGTAATGTTGAAATGCAATCTGACCTAAGATTGTGCCAGTGCACTCCAGCCTGGGTGATGGAGTGAGAACCTGACGAAAGAAAGGAATGGAAAGGAATGGAGTAGAATTGAATGGAATGGAATGGACTGACTGGAGTGGAGAGGAGTGAAGAGGGATGGAGTGCAATCGAATTGGATGGATTGGAATGGAATGTTGTGGAGTGGAGAGTAATGGAGTGCTGAGGCATGGAATGAAGTGGAAATGGAGTAGAATGGAATGGAATGGAAAGGGAGTGGGACTGGAGTGGAGTGGAGTGGAATGAAGTAAATGGAATGGAATGGGAATGAATGGTGAAATGACATGTGAGCTGAGATTGTGCACTGCACTCCAGCATTTGTGACAGAGTGAGATCCTGTCGAAAGAAAGGAATGGAATGGAATGGAAGCGAATGGAATGGAATGGAGTGGAGTGCAGTGGACTCCAGTTGCATGGAATGGGATGAAATGGAAACTGAGTAGAGTGCAGTGGAGTGGAATGGATTGCAATGGAGTGGAAGGGAATGAGATGGATTTGAATGGAGTGGTGAGGGTTGGAGTGGAGTGGAGTGGAATAGACTGGAGTGGAAAGGAGTGGAGTGGAGTGCAGTTGTGTCGAGTTGAGGTGAAAGGAATGGAATGGAATGTAGTGGAGTGTAGTGGAGTGGAATTAAATGGAATGGAATGGAGTAAAATGGAGTAGAGTGAAGTGGATGGGAACAGAGTGGGAGGGGTGGAATGGAGTGGAGTGGAAAGGAGTGGCATGGAGTGGAATGGAGTGGAGTGGACTGCACTGGAGTGTACTGGAATGGAGTGAAATGAAAAGGGGATGGAATGGCATGGAGTGGAGTGGAGAGATTGGAGTGGAATGGGTAGAATGGAATGGAATGGTAGGAATGGAGTGGAGTGGAGTGAACGGAATGGGAAGGAAGGGATGGAATGGAATGGAATGGAATGGAATGGAATGGAATGGAATGGAATGGAATGCAATGAAATGGAATGGTGAAATGAAATGTGAGCTGAGATTGTGCCACTGCACTCCAACCTGGGGGCAGAGTGAGATTCTGTCGCAAGAAAGAAACGGAATGGAATGGAGTAGAGTGAGTGGAGTGGAGTGGAGTGGAATGGACTTTAATGGAATGAAATGGAATGGAATACCAGCGGAGTGGAATTGAGTGGAGTGGAGTGGAGTGGAATGGAGTGGAAATGAATGGGATGGATTGGACTGGGATGGATTGGAGTGGAGTGGAATTGAGTGGAATGCAATGGAATGGAGAGGTGTGGAGTGGAGGGCAATGAATGGGATAGATTGGAATGGAATGGAATGGAATGGAATGGAATGGAATGGAATGGAATGGAATGGTGAAATGAAATGCTAGCTGAGATTCTGCCACTGCTCTCCAGACGAGGTGACAGAGTGAGATTCTCTCTAAAGAAAGGAATGGAACGGATTACAGTGGAATGGAATGGGGATGGAGAGGAATGGAGTGGAAGGGAGTGGAGTGGAATGGAGTGGAATGGAATGCGATGGATTGGAGTGGAGAGGAGTGGAGTGGAGTGGAATGGAATGGATGGAATGGAATGGAATGGAATAGAGTGGAGAGGAGAGGAGTGGAGTGGAGTGGAATGGAGTGGAATGGTATGGAGTGGATTGGGAGTGGAGTAGGTTGAGTGAATTAGAGTGGAATGCAGGGGAGTGGAGTGTAAGGGAATAGAATGGAATGCTGAAAAATAATGTGAGCTGAGTTTGGGCAAATGGCACTCCAGCCTGGGTGACAGAGTGAGATCCTATCAAATGAAAGGAATGGAATGGAATGGAATGGAATGGAATGGAATGGAATGGAATGGAATGGAATGGATGGATAGTGGAGTGGAGTGGAGTGGAGTGGAGTGGAGTGGGGTGGAATGGAATGGAGTGGAGTTGAGTGGAGTGGAGTGGGGTGGAATGGAATGGGATGGAATGGGATGGAATGCTGTGGACTGGAGTGGAGCGGATTAGAGTGGAGTGGAGTGCAGTTGGGTGGAGTGGAGTGGAATGGAGTGGACTGGAATGGAATGGAATGACATGGAATTGAATGGAGTGGAGTGGAGAGCAGTGGAGTGGAGTGGACTGCAATGCAATGGAATGCAATGGAATGAAAAGGTATGGAGTGGAGTGGACTGGAGTTCAATGGAGTGGAACGGAATGGAATGGAATGGAGTGGAGTGGAGTGGATTGCATTGCAATGGAATCAACGCATTGGAATGGAATGGAATGCAATGTAATGGCAAGAAATGGAATGGAATGCAATGTAATGGCAAGAAATGGAATGGAATGAAATGGAATGCACGGAATGGAAGGAATGCAATGCAATGGAATGGAATGGTGAGATGAAATATGAGCTGAGATTGTGCCACTGCACTTCATCCTGGGTGACAGAGTGAGATCCTGTCGAAAGAAATGAACAGAGTGGAATGGAGTGGAAGGAACGAATGGAAAGGAGCAGAGGGGCATGGAGTCTTGTGGAGTGGAGTGGAGTTTAATGGAGTGGAATGGAATGGAATGGAATGGAATGGAATGGAATGGAATGGAATAGGGTGGAGTGGAGTGGAGTGATTTGGAGTGGAGTGGAGTGGAGTGGAATGGTATGGGATGGAAGATATGGAGTGGATTGGAGTGGAATGGAGTTGAATGGAATGGGATGAAGTGGGATGGAGTGGAGAGGAGTGGAGTGGAGTGGAAAGGAGTGGGATGGAGTGGAATGGAGTGGAGTGGGACTGCACTGGAGTGTACTGGAATGGAATGGAATGAAAGGGGATGGAATGGATGGAGTGGGAGTGGAGAGATTGGAATGGAATGGATTAGAATGGAGTGGAATGGTATGGAATGGAGTGGAGTGGAGTGAAACGGAATGGGATGGAATGGGATGGAATGGATGGGATGGAATGGGATGGAATGGGATGGAATGGAATGGAATGGAATGGAATGGAATGGAGTGGAGTGGAGTGGAGTGGAGTGGAATGGATTTGAGTGGAATGGAGTGGAATGGGATGGGATGGAATGGAATGGAAATGGAATGGAATGGAATGGAATGGAGTGGAGTGGAGTGGAGTGGAGTGGAGTGGAGTGGAGTGGAATGGATTTGAGTGGAATGGAGTGGAATGGGATGGGATGGAATGGAATGGAATGGAATGGATGGAATGGGATAGAATGGAATGGGATGGAATAAAAATGTCAAGTCAAGTGTAATGGAATTGAATGGAATGGAATGTAACAGAATGGAATGGAATGGTGAAATGAAATGTGAACTGAGATTGTGCGACTGCACTACAGACCGGCTGACAGAGTAAGAATCTGTCAACCCAAAGGAATGGAGTGGAATGGTGTGAATGGAATGGAATGAAATGGAATGGAGTGGAGTGAAGTGGAGTGGAATGGAGTGAGAGGAGTGTAATGGAATGCAATTGAATCATATAGAATACAGTTTAGTAGATTGGAGTGGAGTGGAGTGGAGAAGAATGGAATGGAATGGAATGGAACGGAGAGTAGATGAGTGGAGTGGAGTGGTAGGGAGTGGAGTGGAGTGTGGTGGAATGCAGTGGAATGGAATGGAATGGAATGGAAACTAATGAAGCAGAGTGGAGAGGAGTGGAGTGGAGCGGAGTTCAATGGAGTGGGGTGGAAAGGAGTGGTGTAGACTGGAGAGGAATGCAGTGGAATGAAGTGGAGTGAAATGGAGTGGCATGGAATAGAATGGAGTGTAATTGAATGGAATGGAGTGGAGTTAACTGGAATGAAGTGGACTGCAATGGAGTTGTGTGGAGTGGAGTGGAGTGGATTGGAGTGGACATGAGTGGAATGGAATGATTTGGAATGGAATGGAATGGAACGGAATGGAATGGAGTGGAGTGGAGTGGACTGGATTGGAGTGAAGTAAAATGGAATGGGATGGAATGGAATGGAGTGTAACGGAGTGGGATGGAGTGGAGTGGTGTGGAATGGAATGGAGTGGAGTGGAAAGGAATGGAG
Source organism: Nomascus leucogenys (assembly GCF_006542625.1). Lineage (NCBI taxonomy): Eukaryota > Metazoa > Chordata > Mammalia > Primates > Hylobatidae > Nomascus > Nomascus leucogenys. Next base: position 4,441 of record NW_022097360.1, read on the forward strand.
TGGAATTCAGTAGACTGGAGTGGAATGGAAAGGAACAGACTGGAGTGGAGTGGTTTGTAGTGGAGTGGAAAGAGTGGAGTGGAATGGAGTGGAGTGGAGTGGTGTGGAGTGGAGTGGAGTGGACTGGACTGGACTGGAAAGGAATGGAATGGAGTGGAGTGGAGAGGAGTGTAGTGCAGTGGAGTGGACTGGAGGGGAATAGAATGGAATGGAGTGGAATGGAGGGGAGTGGAGTGGAGTGGAATGAAATGGGATGGAATGGAATGGAGTGGAGTGGTGTGGAATGGAATAGAATGGAATAGAGTGGAGTGGAGTGCAGTTGAATTGAATGGAGTGGAATGGAATGAAATTGAATGCATTGGAATGGAATGGAGTGGAATGGAATGGAATGGAGTGGAATGGAATGGAATGGAATGGAATAGAATAGAATGGAATGGAATGGAAAGGAGTGGAATGCAGGTGTGAAATGAAATCTGAGCTGAGATTGTTCCACTGCACCACAGCCTGGTTGACAGATTGAGATACTGTCGAAAAAAAGGATTGGAATGGAATGGAGTGGAGGACAGTGGACTGGGGTGGAATGGAATGGGATGGAATGGAATGGAGTAGAGAGGTGTGGAATGGATTGGACTGAAATTTAGTGGGGTGGAGTGGAGTTGAATTGAAAGGAATGGAATGGAATGAAAATGAATGGAATGGAATGAAATGGAATGGAGTGAATGGAATGGAATGGAATGGAATAGAATGGAATGGAATGGAAAGGAATGGAATGCAGGTGTGAAATGAAATCTGAGCTGAGATTGTTCCACTGCACCACAGCCTGGTTGACAGATTGAGATCCTGTCGAAAGAAAGGATTGGAATGGAATGGAGTGGAGGACAGTGGACTGGGGTGGAATGGAATGGGATGGAATGGAATGTAGTACAGAAGAGTGGAATGGATTGGACTGAAATTGAGTGGGGTGGAGTGGAGTTGAATTGAAAGGAATGGAATGGAATGAAAATGAATGGAATGGAATGAAATGGAATGGAATGAATGGAATGGAATGGAATGGAATGGAATGGAATGGAATGGAATGGAATGGAATGGAATGGAATGGAATAGAATGGAATGGAATGGAAAGGAATGGAATGCAGGTGTGAAATGAAATCTGAGCTGAGATTGTTCCACTGCACCACAGCCTGGTTGACAGATTGAGATCCTGTCGAAAGAAAGGATTGGAATGGAATGGAGTGGAGGACAGTGGACTGGGGTGGAATGGAATGGGATGGAATGGAATGGAGTACAGAGGAGTGGAATGGATTGGACTGAAATTGAGTGGGGTGGAGTGGAGTTGAATTGAAAGGAATGGAATGGAATGAAAATGAATGGAATGGAATGAAATGGAATGGAGTGAATGGAATGGAATGGAATGGAATGGAATGGAATGGAATGGTGACATGAAATGAGAACTGAGATTGTGCCACTGCACTCCAGCCTGTGTGACAGAGTGAGATCAGGTCGACAAAAAAGGAATGAAATGGAATTCAGTGGAATGGAATGCCATGGAAGGGAAAGGAGTGAAGTGGAGTGGAGTGGAGTGGAGTGAATTGGAGTGCAATGGAGTCAAAAGGAATGGGATGAAATGGAATGGAGTCGAGTGGAATGCAATGGAGTGGAGAGGATTGGAGTGCACTGGAGTGGAGTGGAATGGGATGGAATGGAATGAAGTGGTGTGGAATGGAGTGGAGTTGAATGGAGTGGATTGGAAAGGAGTGGACTGTAGGAGATTTGCATGGAGTGGATTAGAGTGGAATGTAATGGAAGGGAATGGAATGGAGAGGAGTGGAATGGAGTGTAGTGGACTGGATTGGAGTGCAGTGGAGTGGAATGGAGTGGGGAAGAATGGAGTGGAGTGGATTGGAGTGGAATGAAGTGGACTGGAGTGCAATGGAATGGAATGGAATGGAGTGGACTGGAGTGGAATGGAATGGGATGGAATGGAATGGAGTGGAGTGGATTGGTGTGGAGTGCAGTGGAGTGGAGTGCAGTGGAATGGAGTGGAATGGAGTGGGACGGAATGGTTTGGAGTGGAGTGGAGTGGGATGGGATGGAATGGAATAGAGTCGTGTGGAGTGGAGTGGAGTGGAAGGGAGTGAAGTGGAAAGGAGTGCAGTGGAGTTGATTAGTGTGGAGTGGATTAGAGTGGAATGGAATGGAATGGAGTGGAGTGGAATGGAGTGCAGTGGACTGGTTTGGAGTGGAGTGGAGTGGAATGGAGTGGTGAAGAACGGATTGGAGTGGATTGGAGTGGAGTGAAGTGGACTAGAGTGGAATGGAATGGAATCGGGTGGAGTGGAGTGGAGTGGAATGGAACGGGATGGAATGGAATTGAGTGGAGTGGATTGGAGTGGAGTGCCGTGGAGTGGAGTGGAGTGGAATGGAGTGTAATGGAATGGCATGGAATGGATTGGAGTGGAGTGGAGTGGAGTGGAATGGATGGTATGGGATAGGAATGGAGTGGAGTTGCATAGAGTGGAGTAGAGTAGAGTCGACTTGATTGGAGTGGAGTGGAGTGGAATGCAGTGGAGTGGATTGTAGTGGAGTGGAGTGGAATGAATTGGAGAGGAATTCAGTGTAATGGAATGGCAGGGAATGGGATGGAGTGGAGTGGATTGGAGTGGAGTGGAGTGGAATGGAGTACAAAGGATTGGAATTAAATAGAATGGAATGATGAAATGAAATGTGAGCTGAGATTGTGCCATTGTAATCCAGCTTGCATGACAGAGTGAGATCCTGTTGAAAGAAAGGAAAGCAATGGAATGTAGTGGAGTGGAGGGGACTGCAGTGGAGTAGAGTGGAGTGGAATGGAGTGGAATGGAATGGAATAGAATGGAATCGAGTGGAGTGAAATGGAGTATAGTGGAGTGGAAAGTAAAGGCATGGGATGGAATGGAATGGAATGGAATGGGTTGGAATGGTGAAATGAAATGTGAGATGAGATTGTGCCACGTCACTCCAGCCTCGGTGACAGAGTGAGATCCTGTTGAAAGAAAAGAATGGAGTGGAATATATTGGGATGGAATGGAATGAAATGGAATGGAATGGGGTGGAGTGGAGGGGAGTGGAGTGGAATGGATTGGAATCGAATGGAATGTAGTAGATTGGAGGGGAGAGGAGGGGAGTGGAGTGGAGTGGAATTGATTGGAATGCAATTGGATGGAATGGGATGGAATGGAATGGAGTGGAGTTGAGTGGAGTGGAATGAAGTTAAATGGAATGGTGTGAAATGGAATGGTTTGGAGTGGATTGAAGTGGAGTGGATTGCAGTCCAGTGGACTGTAGTGTAATAAATGGAGTGGAATGGAATAGAGTGGAGTGCAGTGGACTGAAGTGTAGTCGAGTGGAAGGGAATGGAGTGGAAAGCAATGGAATGGCATGGGACAGATTGGCATCAAGTGGTGTGGAGAAGAATGCAGTGGAATGGAATGGAATGGAAGGGAGTGTATTGGAGTGGAGTGGAATGGAATGGAATGGAATGGAATGGAATGGAATGGAATGCAATGGATTGGAGTGGAATCAAATGGAATGGTGACATGAAATGTGAGCTGAGATTTTGCCAGTGCACTCCAGCCTGGGTGACAGCGTGAGATCCTGTTGAAAGAAAGGAATGGAAAGGAATGGGTTGGAATGGAATGGATTGGAATGGAATAGAATAGAATGGAATGGAGTGGAGTGGATTGCAGGGGAGTGGAGTGCAATAGCGTGGAATGGAAAGGAATGGCATGGAATGCAATGGAGTGGAATGCAGTGGAATGTAGTGGAATGAATGGAATGGAATGGAATGGAATGGAATCATGAAAAGAAAAGTGAGCTGAGATTTTGCCACTGCACTCCAGGCTGGGTGAAAGAGTGAGATCTTCTGAAAGAAAGTAATGCAAAGGAATAGAGTGGAATGGAATGGAATGGAGTGGAATGGAGTGGAGTGTAGTGGAGTGGAGTGGAGTGGAGTTAAGTGGAATGGAGTGAAATAGAGTGGAGTGGAGTGGAATGGAATGGAATGGAGTGGAGTGGAATGGGGTGGAATGGGATTGTATGAAATTGAGAGGAGAGGAGTGGTGTGGAGTGCAGTGGTGTGGAATGGAATGGAATAGAATGAAATAGAATGGAATGGATTGGAGTGGAGTGGAATGGAGAGGAATGGAATGGAGTGTAACAGAAGGCAATCGAATGCTATAGAATAGAGTGGAGTAGAGTGGAGTGGAGTAAAGTGGAGTGGAGTGGAATGGAATGGAGTGGAAAGGATTAGGATGGAATAGGATGGAGTGGAGTGGAGTGGAGTCGCTTAGAGTGGAGTAGAGTGGAATGGAGTGGAATGGTATAGAAAGGAGAGGAAAGGAGTGGAGTGCAGTGAATGGAATGGAATGGAATGGAGTGGAATGGAATGAAATGGTGAAATGAAATGTGAGCTGAGGTTGTGCCAGTCAACTCCAGCCTGGGTGAGAGAGTGAGATCCTGTCAAATGAAAAGAATGGAATGAATGGAGTGGAATGGAATGGAATTAAATGGAATGGAATGGAGTGGGGTGGAGTGGATTGGAGAGGAGTGGAGTGGAGTGGAATGAAGTGGAATGGAATGGAATGGAATTCAGTGGAGTGCAGTGGAGTGGAGTGGAATGGAATGGATTGGAATGGAATGGCAACATGAAAAGTGAGCTGAGATTGCGCCACTGCATTCCAACCTGGGTGACAGAGGGAGATCCTTTCAAAAAAAAGAATGCAATGGAATGGAGTGGAATGGAATGGAATGCAATGGAAAAAAGTGGAGGGGAATGGAGTGAAGTGGAGTGGAGTGGAATGGAGTGGAATGGAATGGGAAGGAATGGAAGGGAGTGGTGTGGAGTGCAGTGGATTGGAGTGGAGTGGAGTGGATTGGAGTGGAATGGAAAGAGATGGAATGAAATTGAATGGAGTGGAGTGGAGAAAAGTTGAGTTGAATAAAGTGGAGTTGAATGGAGTGGAGTTGCATGGAGTGAAGGAGAGTGGAGAGGAATGGAATGGAGTATAGTGGAGTGGAGTGGCGTTGAGTGGAATGGGGTGGAGTGGAGTGTGGTGGAATGGAGTGGAATGGAATGGAATGGAAAGTAATGGAGTCGAGTGGAGAGTAGAGGAGTGGAGTGGAGTTGAAAGGAGTGGAGTGGAATGCAGTGGTGTATAATGGAGTGGAGTGGAGTGGAGTGGAATGGAGTTTAGTGGAGAGGAGTGGCATGGAGTGGAATGGAGTGTAATGCAATGGAATGGAATGGAATGGAGTGGAGTGGAGTGTAGTCAAATGTAGTGTAGTGGAATGTAGTGGAGTGGAATGGAGTGTAATGCAATGGAATAGAATGGAATGGAGTGTAGTGGAGTGTAGTCAAATGTAGTGTAGTGGAATGTAGTGGAGTGGAAAGTAATGGAGTGGAGTGGAGAGTAGAGGAGTGGAGTGGAGTTGAATGGAGTGGAGTGGAATGCAGTGGTGTAGAGTGGAGGGGAGTGGAGTGGAATGGAGTTTACTGGAGTGGAGTGGCATGGAGTGGAATGGAGTGTAAAGCAATGGAATGGAATGGAATGGAGTGGAGTGGAGTGGAGTCGAATGTAGTGGAGTGGAATGGAGTGGAGTGGAGTGGAATGGAGTGGAATCGAATGGAATTGTGAGGAGTGGAGTGTAGGTAACTGGACAGGAGTGGAATGAAATGTAATGGAGTGGAATGGAGTGGAATGGAATGGGATGTAAGAGAATAGAGTGCAATGGAGTGGAATGTAGTGGAGTGGAGTGGCATGGAGTGGAATGGAGAGTAATGGATTGGAATGGAATGGAACGGACTGCAGTGGAGGGGAGTGGAGTGGAAAGGAGTTTAGTGGAATGGAGAGTAGTGGACTGGTGTGGAGTGGAGTGGAGTAGACTGCAGTGGAATGGGATGGAATGGGATGGAATGGAATGGAGTGGAGTGGAGACGAGTGGAGAGGATTGGAATGGAATGGGATGGAATGGAGTGGAGTGGAGTGAAATGGAGTGGATTTGAATGGAGTGGAGTGGAGTGGAGTGGAATGGAATGGAGTGGAGTGGAATGGAATGGAATGGAATGGGATGGAATGAAATGGTGAAATGAAATGTGAGCTGAGATTGCGCCACTGCACTCCAGCCAGGGTGATAGAGTGAGATCCTTTTGAAAGGAAGGAATGGAATGGAGTGGAGTGGAGTGGAGTATAGTGCAGTGGAGTGCAGTGGAATGGTGTGTAATAAATGGAATGGAATGGAATGGAATACAGTGGAGTGGAGTGGAGTGGAGTGGAGTGTAATGCAGTGGAAAAGAATGGGATGGAATGGGATGCAGTAGAATGTAGTGGAGAGGAGTGGAATGGAGTTGAATGTAATGTAATGGAGTGTAGTGTAGTGGAGTGCAGTGGAGTGAAGTGGAATGAAATGGAATGGAATGCAATGGATTGGAGTTTAATCAAATGGAATAGTGACATGAAATGTGAGCAGAGATTGTGCAAGTGCACTCCAGCCTGCGTGAGATCCTGTTGTAAGAAAGGAATGGAAAGGAATGGGGTGGAATGGAATGGATTGGAATGGAATGGAATTAAACGGCATGGAGTGGAGTGGAGTGCAATAGAGTGGAATGGAATGGAGTGGAGTGCAATAGAGTGGAATGGAATGGAATGGAATGGAATGGAATAGAATGGAATGGAATGGAATGAAATGGAGTGTAATGGAGTGGAGTGGAGTGGAATGAAATGGAATGGAATAGAATGGAATGAAATGGAATCGTCAAATGAAAAGTCAGCTAACATTGTGCCACTGCACTCCAGGCTGGGTGACAGAGTGAGATCTTCTTCATTGAAAGGAATGGATTGGAATAGAATAAAATGGAGTGGAGTTGGGTGGATAGGAGTGGATTGTAATGGATGGCGTGGAGTGGATTGGAGTGGAATGGAGTGTAATGGAATGGGATGGAATGGAGTGGAGTGGAGTGGATTAGAGTGGAGTGGAGTGGAATGGAATGGAATGGAATGGAATGGAATGGAATGGAATGGAATGGAATGGAATGGAATGGAATGGAGTGGAGTGGACTGGAGTGGAGTGGAGTGGAATGGAGTGGAATGGGATTGGATGGAATTGAGAGGGTTGGAGTGGAGTGGAATGAAATGGAATTGAATGGAATGTAATGGAATGGATTGGAGGGGAGTGGAATGAAGAGGAATGGAATGGAATGGAATGGAATGGAGTGGATTGGAGTGGAGTTGAATGGAATGGAATAGGATGGAATGGAATGGAATGAAATGGAGTGGAGTAGAGATGACTACAGTGGAGTGGAGAGGAATGGAGTGGAATGGAATGGAATGGAATCGAATGGAGTGGAATGGAGTGGAGAAGAGTTGAGTGGAGTGGAATGGGTTGTAGTGGATTGGAATGGATTGGAGTAGAATGGAATGGAATGGAATGGAATGGAATGGAATGGAATAGCGAAATGAAATGTGAGCTGAGATTGTGCCAAAGCAATCCAGCCTGTGTGAGAGAGTGAAATCCTGTTGAAAGAAAAGAATGGAAAGGAAAGGATTGGGATGGAATGAAATAGAATGGAATTGAGTTGAGTGGAGTGAGGTGGAATGGAGTCGAATAGAGTGGGATGGAATGGAATGGATTGGAGTTGAGTGGTGTGGGGTGGAATGCAGTGCAGTTGAGTGGAGTGGAGTGGAATAGAGTGGAATCGAATGGGATAGAGTGGAGTAGACTGGAGGGGAGTGGAGTGGAGTGAAGTGGAATGGAGTCGAATGGAATGGGGTCAAATGGAATGAAGTGGAGTGGAGTGCAGTGGAGTGGAGAGGAGTGGAGTGGATTGGAGTCGAAAAGAATGTGATGGAATGAAATGGAATGGAATGGAGTGCTGTGGTGTGAAGTGGAGTGGAAAGGAGTGGAGTGGAATGGAGTGGAATGGAATGGTATGGAATGGAATGGAGTGGAATGGAGTAGAGTGGAATGCAGTGGAATTAAACGAACTGAATGTAATTGAGTAGAGTAGAGTGGAGTGAAGAAGAGTGGAATGAAGTCGAATGGAATAGGATGGGATGGAATGGAATGGAGTGGAGTGGAGTTCAGTAGAGTGGAATCTAATAGAGCAGAGTGGAAAGGAGTGGAGTGGAGTGGAGTTGAGTGTGGTGGAATGGAGTTTAATTGAGTGGAATGGAATGGATTGGAATGGAATGGAGTGGAGCTTAGAGGAGTGGAGTGGAGATGAGTGGAGTGGACTAGAATGAAGTGGTGTGGAGTGGAGTGGAGTGTAGTACAGTGGAATGGAGTTTAGTGGAGTGGAGTAGGGTGGGGTGGCGTGGAGTGGAATGGAGATTAATGGAATGGAATGGAATGTTACAGAGTGGAGTGGTGTGGAATGGAGTGGAGTGGAATGGAGTGGAATGGAGTGGACTGGAGTGGAGAGGAGTGAAATGGAATGGAATGGCATGGAATGGGATGGAATGGAATGCAATGTAATGGTGAAATGAAATGTGAGCTGAGATTGTGCCACTGCACTACAGACTACACGGTGACAGAGTGAGAACTGGTCGAAAGACAGGAATGGAGTGGAATGGAGTGGAATGGAATAGAATGGTATGGAACGGTGTGAAATGGAGTGGAGTGGAGTGGAATGGAGTGGAAGAGAGTGGATTGGAAGGGGAAGGAATGGAATGGAATGGATTGGAGTGGAGTGGAATGGAATGGAAAGAAATGAAATGAAATGGAATGGAATGGAATGGAATGAAATGGGATGGGATGGGATGGGATGGGATGGGATGGGATGGGATGGGATGGGATGGAGTGGAATGGAATGGAATGGTGTGGAATGGAGTGGAGTGGACTGGAGTGGAATGGAGTGGAGTGGAGTTGAGTGGAAGGGAGTGGAATGGATTGAGATGGAATGGAATGGAGTGGAGTTGAGTGGAGTGGAATGGAGTTGAATGGAGTGGAACGGAATGGAATGGAGTGGAATGGAATGGAATGGAACGGACAGGAGAGTAGTGGAATGGAGTGGAGTGGAATGCAATGGAATGGAATGAGACAAAATGGAATGGAATGGAATGGAGTGGAGTGGAGTGGAGTGGAATGGAGTCAAATGGGATGGTTGGGAATGGAGTGGAGTGGACTGGAGTGGAGTGGAATGGGATGGAGTGGAATGGAATGGAACGGAAGGGAATGGAATGTAGCAGAATGAAATGGAATGCAATGGAATGGAATGCTGAGATGAAATATGATCTGATATTGTGCCTCTGCACTCCAGCCTGGGTGACAGAGTGAGATCCTGTTGAAAGAAAGAAAAGGAGTGAGATTGAGTGGAATGGAATGGAAAGGAAAGGCATGGAGTAGAGTGGATTTGAGTGGAGGTTAATTGAGTGTAATGGAATGGAATGGAATAGAATGGAATAGACTGTAGTGTAGTGGAGTAAAGTTGAGTGAAGTAGAGTGGAGTGGAGTGGAACAGAATGAGATGGAATCGGATGCAGTGGAGTGGAGTGAAGTGGAGTGGAATGGAGTTGAATGGAATTGGATGGAATGGGAGGGAGTGGAGTGGAGTGGAATGGAGTTGAATGGAATGCAATGGAGTGGAGTGGAGTGGAATTGAGTGGAGTTCAGTGGAATAGAGTGTAATGGAATGGAGTGGAGTGGAGGGGATTGGAGTGGAGTGAAGTGGAGTGGAGTGCAGTGGAGTGGAATGGAATGGAATGGAATGGAGTGGAATGGAATGGAATCGTGAAATGAAATGTGAGCAGAGATTGTGCCAGTTCAATCCAGCCTGGGTGACAGAGTGAGAGCCTGTCAAAAGAATCGAATGGAAAGAAATGGAGTGGAATGGAGTGGAATGGAATGGAGTGGAGTGGAGAGGAGTGTAGAGGAGTTGTGTGGAATCGAATGCCATGGAGTGGAATGGAATTTAGTGCAGTGGTTTGGAGTTGAGTGGAGTGGAGTGGAGTGGAATGGAATGGAATGGAATGGAATGGAATGGAATGGAGGGAAATGGAATGGAATGGAGGGAAATGGAATGGAATAGTGAAATAAAATATGAGCTGAGATTGTGCCACTGCACTCCAGGCTTCGTGACAGAGTGAGATCCTGTCGAAAAAAGGAATGGAATGGAAAGGAAAGGAATGGTTGTAATGGAACGCAATGGAACGGAGTGGAGTGAAGTGGAATTGAGTGGTATGTAATGTAATCGAATGTTATGGAATGCAATGGAATGGAAAGGAATGGAATGATGTAATGAAATGTGAGTTGAGATTGTGCCACTGCACTCCACCCTGGGTGACAGAGTGAGATCCTGTTGAAAGAAAGGAATGGAATGGAATGGAATGGAGTGGAATGGAATGGAATGGAATGGAGTGGAGTGGAGTGGAGTGGAGTGAGTTGAGTGGAGTGGCATGGAACAGAGTCGAATAGAATGGGATGAAATGGAATGGAGTAGAGTGGAGTGGAGTGCAGTGGAGTGGAGTGGAGTAGAACAGAGAGTAATGGAATGCGATGGAATGGAATGGAGTGGTGTGGAGTGGGGTGGAGTGGAGAAGAATGTATTGGAATGGAAAGAGTGGAGTGGGGTGGAGTTGTGTCAATTGGAGTATAGTGGAGTGGAATGGAATGGAATGGAATGGAATGGAATGGAATGGAATGGAATGGAATGGAATGGAAAGGAATTGAGTGGAGTGGAATGGAGTGGAATCGAGTGGAATGGAAAGTGATGTTACAAAATGGAGTGTAGTGGAGTGGAGTGGAGTGGAATAGAGTGGAGTGGAATGGATTGGAGTGGAGTGGAGTCGAGTGGGATAGAATGTAATGGAAAGGAAAGGAGTGGAGTGGAGTTCAGTGCACTGGAGAGTACTGGAATGGACTGGAATGGAATGGGATGGAATGGAATGGAGTGGAGTGGAGTGGAGTGGAATGGCGTGTAATGGAATGGAACTGAATGGAATGGAGGGGAGTGGTGTGGAGTGGAATCGAGTTTAGTGGAATGGAATGGAATGGAATGGAATGGAATGGAATGGAATGGAATGGAATGGAATGGTATGGTATGGTGAAATGAAATGTGAGCTGTGATTGTACCAGTGCACTCCAGGCTGGGTGACAGAATAAGATACTCTCCCAAGAAAGGAATGAAATGGAATGGAGTGGAATGGAGTGGACTTGAGTGGAGTGAACTGGAGTGGAGTGGAGTGTATTGGAATGGACTGTAATGGAATGCAATGGAATGGAATAGAAGAGAGTGGAGTGGAGGGGAGAGGAGTGGAGTGGAGTAGAGTGGAATAGAATGCAAAGAATGGGATGAAATGGGATGGATTGGATTGGAGTGGAGTGGAGTGGAATTGAGTGGAACGGAAAGGAATGGAGACCAGTGGAGTAGAGTGCAGTGGAGAGGAGTGGAGTGGAATGGAATGGAATGGAATGGAGTGGAGTGGAATTGAATAGAACTGAATGGAATGGAATTGAGTGGAGTGGAGTGGAATGGAGTGGAGTGGAGTGGAATGGAATGGAATGGAATGGAATGGAATGGAATGGAATGGAATGGAAAGGAAAGGAGTGGAATGGAATGGAATGGTGAAATGGACTGTGAGCTGTGATTGTGCCAGTTCACTCTAGCCTGTGTGACAGAGTGAAATCCTGTTGAAAGAAAGGAATGGAAAGGAAAGGAGTGAAATGGAATGGAATCAAATGGAATGGAATGGAGTGGAGTGGAGTGGAGTGGAGTAGAGTGGAGTGAAATGGAATGGAATGGAATGTATGGATTGGAGTTTAATCAAATGGAATGGTGACATGAAATGTGAGCTGAGATTGTGCCAGTGCACCGCAGCCTGGGTGACAGAGTGAGATCCTGTCGAAACAAAGGAATGGAAAGGAATGGGGTGGAATGGAATCGATTGGAATGGAATGGAATGGAATGGAATGGAATGGAATGGAATGGAATGGAATGGAATGGAATGGCGTGCAGTGGAGAGAAGTGGAGTGGATTGGAGTGCAATAGAGTGGAAGGGAATGGGATGGAATGAAATGGAGTGGAATGGAGAGGAATGAAGTGGAATGAAATGGAGTGGAATGAAATGGAGTGGAATGGAGAGGAGTGTAGTGGAATGAAATGGAATGGAAATGAATGGAATTGAATGGAATGGAATCGACAAATGAAAAGTGAGCTGAGATTATGAAACTGCACTCCAGGCTGTGTGACAGAGGGAGATCTTCTCCAATGAAAGGAATGGAAAGGAATAGAGTGGAATAGAATGGAATAGAGTGGAATGGAGTGGAGTGGGGTGGATTGGAGTGGATTGTAATGGATGTTGTGGAGTGGAGTGCAGTGGAATAGAGTGGAATGGAATTGGATAGATTGGAATGGACTGGAGTGGAGTGGAGTGGAGTGGAGTTACGTGGAATGGAGTGGAGTGGAGTGGAACTAAGTGGAATGGAGTGGAGTAGAGTGGAGTGGAGTGGAATGGGATGGAACAGAATGGAGTGGAGTGGAGTGGAGTGGAATGGAGTGAAATGGCATTGTATGGAATTGAGAGGAGTGGAGTGGAGTGGATTGGAATGGAATGGAATTGAAAGGAATGTAATGGAATGGATTGGAGTAGAGTGGAATGGAGAGGAATGGAATGGAATGGAACACAGTGGATTGGAGTGGAGTGGAGTGGAGGGGAATGGAATGGAATAGGATGGAATGGAATGGAACGGAATGGAGGGGAGTAGAGTGGAGTGCAGTGGAGTGGAATGGAGTCGAATGGAATGGAATGGAATGAAGTGGAATGGAGAGGAGTGGAGTGGAGTGGAATGGGGTGTAGTGGATTGGAATGGATTGGAGAGGAATGGAGTGAAATGGAATGGAATGGAATGGAATGGAATGGAATGGAATGGAATGGAATGGAATGGAATGGAATGGAATGGTGTGGAATGGAATGGAATGGAATGGAATGGAATGGAATGGAATGGAATGGTGAAATGAAATGTGTGCTGAGATTGAGCCACAGCACTCCAGCGTGGGTGAGAGATTGAGATCCTGTTGAAAGATAAGAATGGAAAGGAAAGGATTGGGATGGAATGAAATGGAATGGAATTGAGTGGAGTGGACTGAGGTGGAATGGAGTTGAATAGAGTGGGATGGAATGCAATGGAGTGGAGTGGACTGGAGTGGACTGCAGTGGAGTGCAGTTGAGTGGAATGGAGTGGAATGGAATGGGATGGAGCAGAGTAGAGTGGAGAGGAGTGGAGTGGAGTGAAGTGGAATGTAATGGAGTCGAATGGAATGCGATGAAATGGAACAAAGTGAAGTGGAGTGCAGTGGAGTGGAGTAGAGTGGATTGGAGTGGAATCGAATGTAAATGAATGAAATGGAAGTGAATGGAGTGATGTGGTGTGGACAGGAGTGGAAAGGAGTGGAGTGGAATGTAGTGGAATGGAATGGGATGGAATGGAATGGAGTGGAATGGAATGGGATGGAATGGAACGGAGTGGAATGGAGTGGCGTGGAATGCAGTAGAATGGAATGGAACTGAATGGAATTGAGTGGAGTGGAGTGGAGAAGAGTGGAATGGAGTGGAATGGAATAGGATGGAATGGAATGGAATGGAGTGGAGTGGAGTGTGGTGTAATGGATTGGAATTGAATGGAATGGAAGGATTGGAATGGAATGGAGTGGAGTTTAGAGGAGTGGAGTGGAGAGGAGTGGAGTGGAGGGGAATGGAGTGGTGTGGACTGGAGTGGAATGGAGTGGAGTGCAGTGGAATGGAGTTTAGAGGAGTAGAGTAGGGTGGGGTGGCGTGGAAAGGAATGGAGATTAATGGAATGGAATGGAATGTTATGGAGTGGAGTGGAGTGGAATGCAGTGGAGTGGAGTGGAGTGAAATGGAATGGAATGGCATGGAATGGAATGGAATGGAATGGGATGGTGAAATGAAATGTGAGCTGAGATTTTGCCACTGCACTACAGACTACAGGGAGACAGAGTGAGAACCCATCGAAAGAAATGAAAGGAGTGGAATAGAGTGGAATGGAATAGAATGGAATGGAACGGTGTGGAAAGGAGTGGAGTGGAGTGGAGTGCAGTGGAGTGGAGTGGAGTGGAATGGATTGGAAGGCAGTGGAATGGAATAGGATGGAATGGAATGGACTGGAGTGGAATGGAGTGGAATGGAATGGAATGAAACGAAATGGAATAGAATGGAATGGTGTGGAATGGAGTGGAATGGACTGGAGTGGAATGGAATGGAATGGAATGGAATGGAATGGAATGGAATGGAATGGAATGGAATGGAATGGAATGGAGTGGATTGGAGTGGACAGGAGTGGAGTGGAATGGAGTCGAATGGGATGGGATGGAATGCAGTGGAGTGGAGTGGAATGGAGTGGATTGGAGTGGAATGGAGTGGAGTGGAGTGGAATGGGATGGGATGGAATGGAGTGGAATGGAATGGAATGGATTGGAGTGGAATGGAATGGAATGGAACGGAATAAAATGGAATGCAATGGAATGGAATGCTGAGATGAAATGTGAGCTGACATTGTGCCACTGCACTCCAGCCTGGGTGACAGAGTGAGATCCTGTCAAAAGAAAGGAAAGGAGTGGGATTGAGTGGAATGGAATGGAAAGCAATCGAAAGGAGTGGGGTGGAGTAGAGTGGAGTTCAGTGGAGTTTAATGGAGTGTAATGGAATGGAATGGAATGGAATAGAATGGAATATATTGAAGTGTAGTGGAGTAAAGGTGAGTGAAGTAGAGTGGAGTGGAGTTTCGAGGAATGGAATGGGATGGAATGGGAGGTAGTGGAGTGGAGTGAAGTTGAGTGGAAAGAGGTGAATCAAATGGGATGGAATGGGAGGGAGTGGAATGGTGTTGAATGGAATGCAATGGAGTGGAGCAGAGTGGAATTGAGTGGAGTGGAGTGGAATAGAGTGGAATGGAATGGGAGGGAGTGGAATGGTGTTGAATGGAATGCAATGGAGTGGAGCAGAGTGGAATTGAGTGGAGTGGAGTGGAATAGAGTGGAGTGGAATGGAATGGAGTGGAGTGCAGTGGAATGGAGTGGAATGGTGTTGAATGGAATGCAATGGAGTGGAGCAGAGTGGAATTGAGTGGAGTGGAGTGGAATGGAATGGAGTGGAGTGCAGTGGAGTGGAGTGGAATGGATGGAATGGAATGGAGTGGAATGGAATGGAATGGTGAAATGAAATGTGAGGTGAGATTGTGCCAGTTCATTCCAGCCTGGGTGACAGAGTGAGATCCAGTAGAAAGACAGGAATGCAAAGAAATGGAGTGGAATGGAATGGAATCGAATGGAGTGGAGTGGAGTGGAGAGGAGTTGTGTGGAATCGAATGGCATGGAGTGCAATGGAATGGAGTGTAGTGGATTGGAGTGGAGTGGACTGGAGTGGAATGGAGTAGAATGGAACGGAATGGAATGTAGTGGAGTACAGTGGAATGGAGTGGAGTGGAGTGTAATGGAGTGGTATGGAATGGAATGGAATGGAATGGAATGGAATGGAGTGAAATGTAATGGAATGGTGAAATGAAATGTGAGCTGAGATTGTGCCACTGCACTCCAGGCTTTGTGACAGAGTGAGATCCTGTCAAAAACAGGAATGGAATGGAATGGAATGGAATGGATTGTAATGGAACGGAATGGAACGAAGTGGAGTGGAGTGGAGTGGAAGGCAGTGGTAAGGAATGGAATGGAATGGAATAGAATGGAATGGAATGGAATGGAATGGAATGGAATGGAATGGAATGGAATGGAATGGTGAAATGAAATGTGAGCTGAGATTCTGCCACTGCATTCCACCCTGCGTGACAGAGTGAGATCCTGTCAAAAGAAAGGAATGGAATGGAGTGGAGTGGAGTGGAATGGAGTCGAATAGAATGGGATGAAATGGATTGGAGTAGAGTGGAGTGGAATGCAGTGGAGAGGAGTGGAGTAGAACGGAGTGGAATGGAATGCAATGGAATGGAATGGAGTGGTGTGGAGTGGAGTGTAGAAGAATGTACTGGAAAGGAAAGGAGTGGAGTGGGGTGGAGTGGGGTGGTGTTTCCTCGATTGGAGTGGAGTGGAGTGGAATGGAATGGAATGGTAAGGAATGGAGTGGAGTGGAGTGGATTGGAATTGAGTGGAATGGAATGTGAAGAAACAAAATGGAGTGTAGTGTAGTGTAGTGGGGTGAAGTGGAATGGAGTGGAGTGGAATGGCTTAGAGTGGAGTAGAGCCAAGTGGGATGGAATGGAAAGGAGTGGAGTGGAGTGGAGTTCAGTGGACTGGAGAGTACTGGAATGGATTGGAATGGAATGGGGGGGATTGGAATGGAGTGGAGTGGAGTGGAATGGAGTGTAATGGGATGGAACTGAATGGAATGGAGGGGAGTGGAGTGGAGTGGAATCGAGTGGAGTGGAATGGAATCGAATGGAATGGGATGGAATGCAATGGAATGGTATGGTGAAATGAAATGTGAGCTATGATTGTACCACTGTACTCCAGCCTGGGTGACAGAGTGAGATACTGTCGCAAGAAAGGAATGGAATGGAATAGAGTGGAATGGAGTGGAGTGGAGTGGAGTGCATTGGAATGGAGTGTAATGGAATGCAATGGAATGGAATAGAAGAGAGTGGAGCAGAGGGTAGAGGAGTGAAGTGGAGTAGAGTGGAATAGAAAGGAAAGACTGGGATGAAATGGGATGGATTGCATTGGAGTGGAGTGGAGTGGAATTGAGTGGAATGGAAAGGAATGGAGATGAGTGGAGTGGAGAGTAATGGAGTGGAATGGAATCGAATGGAATCGAATGGAATGGAATTGAGTGGAGTGGAGTGGAGTGGAGTGGAGTGGAGTGGAGTGGAGTGGAATGGAATGGAATGGAATGGTGAAATGGATGTCAGCTGAGGTAGTGCCAGTTCACTCCAGCCTGTGTGACAGAGTGACATCCTATTGAAAGAAAGGAATGGAAAGGAAAGGAGTGAAATGGAATGGAATTGAATGGAATGGAATGCAGTCGAGTGGACTGGAATGAGGTGGATTGGAGTGGAGTGGAATGAAGTGGAAACAAATCGGATGGGGTGGAATGGATTGGAGTGGACTGGAGTGGAGTGGAAGCGAGTGGAATGGAATGGAATGGAATTGTGACATGAAATGTGAACTGAGATTGTGCCACTGCACTCCAGCCTGAGTGACAGAGTGAGATCATGTCGATAAAAAACGAATGAAATGGAATGGAGTGGAATGGAATGCAATGGAATGGAATGGAATGGAGTGAGGCACCCCAGGTGCCTCACCTTCCCCTCATGGGCTTTCTGCCCGCCTTGAGGTACCCCTAGGGGGCTCGAGTTGCACCCTGGTTTCTAGCCAGGGACGCTAGGGTCTCCGGGGCCCAGTGCAGGCCTGATGGGTACGGACGTTCATCCGTGGGGGACCCAGGCCCCACTTCTGGACGACGCAGTTTTTAATATTTTTCTGTGCCCCAGGTGTCTCACCTTTCCCTCATGGGCCTTCTCTCTGCCTTGGGGTACTCCTAGCAGGCCGAGGCGCACCCTGGGCTCAACCCAGGGATACCAGGGTCCCCGGGGCACAGCGCAAGTGCTGACGGGAAGACAGTTTCCTCTGTGGGGGACCAGGCCCCGCTTATCCGTGGCGCAGTTGTTTTTTTGTCTGCCCGGAGTGCGTCACCTTCCTCTCATGGGCCTTCTGCCTGCTTTTGGGTACCCCTAGCGGCCTGAAGTGCACACTGGTCTCGAACCAGGAACGCCAGGGTCCCCTAGGCCCAGCGCAGTGGCTGATGGGAAGACACTTTCGTCCGTGGGGGACCCAAGCCCCGCTTCTCGGTGGCGCAGTTTTTATTTCTCTGCCCCAGGTGCCTCAACTTCCCCTCAGGGGCCTTCTGCCTGCGTTGGGGTACCCTAGCAGTCCGGAGGCACACCCTGGTCTCAAACAGGGACGCCAGTGTCCCCAGGGCCCAGCGCAGGGGCTCATAGGAACGCACTTTCGTCCGTGGGGTACCCAGGCCCCGCTTCTGGGCGGCACAGTTTTTTATTTTTTTCTCTGTCCCAGCTGTCTCACCTTCCCCTCATGGGCCTTCTGTCCGCCTTGGGGTACCCCTACGAGGCCGAGGCGCACCCTGCGCTCTAACCAGGGAAAACAGGGTCCACGGGGCCCAGCTCAGGGGCTGCTGGGAAGACACTTTAGTCTGTGGGGGGACCCAGGTTCCGCTTCTCTGCAGGGTTTTTTTTTTTCTCTTCCCCAGATGCCTCACCTTCCCCTCATGGGCTTTCTGCCCGCCTTTGGGTACCCCTAGTGGGCCGGAGGCTCACCCTGGTTTGGAGCCAGAAATGCTAGGGTCCCCAGGGCCCAGCGCAGCGCTGATGCGAAGGGACTTTTGTCCGTGGGGGACCCAGGGCCCACTTCTCCGAGGTGAGCTTTTTTTTTTCTGCCGCAGGTGCCTCACCTCTCCTCCCTCAAACCTCACCTTCACCTCATGGGCCCTCTGCCCGCCAAGAGGTACCGCTAGCGGCCCAATGCGCACCCAGGGGCCAAACCAGGGACGCCAGGGTCCCTGGGGTCCAGCACCAGCGCTGATGGGAAGACACTTTCGTCCGTGGATGACCCAGGCTCCGCTTCTCAGCGGCGCGGTTTTTTTTTCTCTTCCCAGGTGACTCACCTTCCTCTAACGGGCCTTTTGCCCGCTTTGGGGTACCCCTAGCGGGCCCGACTCACACCCTGGGCTCGAACCAGGGTCACCAGTGTCCAGGAGGTCCAGCGCAAGGCCTGATGGGAAGGCACTTTCATCAGTGGGGGACCCAGGGCCTGCTTCACTGCGGCGCGGTTTTTGTTTTTTTTTCTGCCACAGGTGCCTCACCTTCCCCTCATGGGGTTTCTGTCTGCCTTGGGATACCCCTAGCAGCACGACGAGCACCCTGGGCTCGAACCAGGGACGCCAGAGTCCCTGGGGCCCAGCGCAGGATCTGATGGGAAGGCACTTTCTTCCGTGAGGGACCCAGGCCTCCCTTCTCCGTGGCGACGTTTTTTGTTTTTTGTTTTTTCTCTGCCCCAGGTGCCCCACCTTCACCTCATGGGCTTCTGCCCGCTTTGGGGTACCGCTAGCAGCCCCAGGCGCACACTGGGTTCGAACCAGTGTCGCCAGCGTTCACGGGGCCAAGCGCAGGGGCTGATGGGAAGGCACTTTCGTCCGTGGGGGACCCAGGCACCCCTTCTCCGTGGCGCGGTTTTTTTTTTCTTTTTCTGCCACAGGTGCCTCACCTCTACTCCCTCAAACCTCACCTTCGTCTCATGGGCCATCTGCCGGCTTTGGGGTACCCCTAGTGGACCGAGGCACACCCTGGGCTCGAACCAGGGACCCCAGGGTCCCCGGGGCCCAGCACAAGGGCTGATGGGAAGACACTTTGGTCCGTGGCTGACCCAGGCCCAGCTTCTCTTAGGCGCGGTTTTTTCTTTGTTTTTTTTTTCTTTTTCTGCCACAGGCGTCTCACCTCTCCTCCCTCAAACCTCAACTTCTCCTCATGGGCGTTCTGCCCGCCTTGGGGTACCCCTAGAGGACCGAGGCGCACCCTGGGTTTGAACCAAGGTCTCCAGGGTCCACGGGGCTCAGCGCTGGGCCCGATGCGAAGGCACTTTCGTCCGTGGGGGACCCATGCCCTGCTTCTCCGTGGCACGGTTTCTTTTCTTTTTTTTTTTTTCTGCCACAGGTGCCTCACCTCTCCTCCCTCAGACCTCACCTTCCCCTCATGGGCCTTCTGTCTGCCTTGGGGTACACCTAGCAGCTCGAGGTGCACTGTGGTCTCGAACCAGGGACGCCAGGGTCCCTGGGGCCCAGCGCAAGGACTGATGGGAAGATACTTTCGTCCGTGGGGGACCCAGTCCTCGCTTCTCAGCAGCGAGGTTTTTTTGTTTTTTTTTTTTTTTCTCTCTGCCCCAGGTGCCTCACCTTCCCCTCATGTGCCTCCTGCACGCTTTCGGGTAACTCTAGCGGCCTGAGGCGCACCCTGGGCTCGAACCATGGAAGCCAGGTTCCAGGGGGCCAATCGCAGTGGCTGATGGGGAGGCACTTTCGTCCGTGGGGGACCCAGGCACCTGTTCTCCGCTGCGCGTTTTGTTTTGTTTTGTTTTGTTTTGTTTTGTTTTGTTTTGTTTTCTGCCACACGTGCCTCACCTCTCCTGCCTCAAACCTCATTTGAAACTTTTGGGCCTTCTTTCCTCCTTGGGGTACTCCTAGCAGCCTGAGGGGCACTGTGGGCTCGAACCAGGGATGTCAGCGTCCTCGGGGCCCAGCGCAAGGGCTGAGGGACACTTTCGTCAATGGGGGACCCAGGCCCCGCTTCTCCGCAGCGCGGTTTTTTTTCTTTCTCTGCCCCAGGTGCCTCACCTTCCCCTCATGGGCTTTCTGCTCTCCTTGGGGTACCCCTAGCGGCAGAGGCGCACCCTGGGTTCCAGCCAGGGCTACCAGGTTCCCCAGGGCCCAGCGCAGGGGCTGATAGGAAGGCACCTTCGTCCGTGGAGGACCCAGGCCCCGCTTCTTTGCGGCGCGGTTTTTTTTTTTCTCTGCCCCTTGTGCCTCACCTTCCCCTCATCCCCTTCTGCCCGCATTGGGGTACCCCTAGAGGGCCCAAGGCATACCCTCGGCTCGATCCTGGGTAGGCAGGGTCCCCGCGGCCCAGGGGAGGGGCTGATGGGAAGGCACTTTCGTCCTTGGGGGACCCAGGCCCCGCCTCTCTGCAGCGCGGTTTTTTTTTTTCTACCTCAGGTGCCTCACCTTCCCCTCATGGGCCATCTGTCCGCCTTGGGATACCCCTATTGTGCACGAGGCGCACCCTAGGCTCTATCCAGGGTCGCCCGGGTCCATGGGGCCCAGCGCAGGGGCTGATGGGAAGGCACTTTCGTCCGTTGGGGACCCGGGCCCCGCTTCTCCGCGGCGTGGTTTTTTTTTTTTTTTTTCTGCCACAGATGGCTCACCTATCCTCCCTCAAACCTCACCTTCCCCTCATGGGCCTTCTGTCCGACTTGGGGTACCCCTAATGGCCAGACGCACACCCTGGGTTCCAAACTGGGACACCAGGTTCCCCGGGGCCCAGAGCAAGGGCTGATGGGAAGACACTTTCTTCCTTGGGGACCCAGGCTCTGCTTCGCCAGGGAGTTTTTTGGGGGGTTTTGTTTCGTTTTCTTTTGTCTTCTTTTGTTTTGCTTTTCCCCAGGTGCCTCACCTTCCCCTCATGGGCTTTCTGCCCGCCTTGAGGTACACCTAGCGGGCTCGAGGTGCACTCTGGTTTCTAGCCAGGAATGCTAGTGTCTCCGGGGCTCAGTGCAGGGCTGATGGGTAGGGACGTTCATCCGTGGGGGACCCAGGCCTCACTTCTGGGCGACGCAGTTTGTAATGTTTTTCTCTGCCCCAGGTGTCTCACCTTTCCCTCATGGGCCTTCTCTCTGCCTTGGGGTACCCCCCTAGCAGGCCGAGGCGCACCCTGGGCTCGAGCCAGGGATACCAGGGTCCCCGGGGCGCAGCGCAAGCGCCGATGGGAAGACAGTTTCCTCTGTGGGGGACCCGGGCCCCGCTTATTAGCGGCGCGGTTGTTTGCTTTTTTCTCTGCCCCGGATGACTCACCTTCCCCTAATGGGCCTTCTGCCGGCTTTTGGGTACCCCTTAGCGGCCTGAAGCGCACCCTGGTCTCGAACCAGGAACACCACAGTCCCCTAGGCCCAGCGCAGTGACTGATGGGAAGACACTTCCGTCCGTGGGGGACCCAGGCCCCGCTTCTCGGCGGCGCAGTTTTTTTTTCTCTGCCCAGGTGCCTCACCTTCCCTTCAGGGGCCTTCTGCCTGCGTTGGGGTACCCTAGCAGTCAGGAGGCGCACCCTGGGCTCCAACCAGGGAGGCCAGTGTCCCCAGGCCCAGCGGAGGGGCTCATCGGAAGGCACTTTCGTCCGTGGGGGACCCAGGCCCCGCTTCCGGGCGGCACGGTTTTTTATTTTTTTTCTCCATCCCAGGTGTCTCACCTTCCCCTCATGGGCCGTCTGTCCGCCTTGGGGTACCCTTAGCAGCCCGAGGCGCACCCTGGGCTCTAACCAGGGACAACAGGGTCCACGGGGCCCAGCTCAGGGGCTGATGGGAAGACACTTTCGTCTGTGGGTGACCCAGGCTCCGCTTCTCCGCAGGGTTTTTTTTTTTCTCTTCCCCAGATGCCTCACCTTCCCCTCATGGGCTTTCTGCCCGCCTTTGGGTGCCCCTAGCGTGCCCGAGGCTCACCCTGGTGTGGAGCCAGGGATGCTAGAGGCCCCGGGGCCCAGCGCAGCGCTGTTGGGAAGGGACTTTTGTCCGTGGGGGACCCAGGGCTCGCTTCCTCGAGGTGAGCTTTTATTTATTTTTTTTTTTCTGCCTCAGATGCCTCACCTCTCCTCCCTCAAACCTCGCCTTCCCCTCATGGGCCCTCAGCCCGACTAGCGGCCCGAGGCGCACCCTGTGGCCGAATCAGGGACACCAGGGTCCCTGGGTTCCAGCACAGGCGCTGATGGGAAGACAGTTTGGTTCGTGGAGGACCCAGGCTCCGCTTCTCAGCGGCGCGGTTTTTTTTTCTCTGCCCGGGTGCCTCACCTTCTCTGCCCGGGTACCACACCCTGGGTTCAAAACTGGGACACCAGGTTCCCCGGGGCCCAGCGCAAGTGCTGATGCGAAGACAATTTTTCCTTGGGGACCCAGGCTCTGCTTCTCCGCGGCGTTTTGTTTTGTTTTGTTTTGCTTTTCCCCAGTTGCCTCACCTTCCCCTCATGGGCTATCTGCCCGCCTTGAGGTACCCCTAGCGGGCTCGAGGTGCACCCTGCTTTCTAGCCAGGGACGCTAGGGTCTCCGGGGCCCAGTGCAGGCTGATGGGTAGGGACGTTCATCCGTGGGGGACCCAGGCCCCACTTCTGGACGACGCAGTTTTTAATGTTTTTCTGTGCCCCAGGTGTCTCACCTTTCCCTCATGGGCCTTCTCTCTGACTTGGGTTACCCCTAGCAGGCCGAGGCACACCCTGGGCTCAACCCAGGGAGACCAGGGTCCCCGGGGCGCAGCGCAAGCGCTGACGGGAAGACAGTTTCCTCTGCGCGGTTGTTTGTTTTTTTCTCTACCCCGGGTGGGTCACCTTCCCCTCATGGGCCTTCTGTCCGTTTTTGGGTACCCCTAGTGGCCTGAAGGGCACGCTGGTCTGGAACCAGGAACGCCAGGGTCCCCTAGGCCCAGCGCAGTGGCTGATGGGAAAACACCTTCGTCCGTGGGGGACCCAGGTTCAGTTTCTAGGCGGCGCTGTTTTTTTTTCTCTGCCCCAGGTGCCTCAACTTCCCCTCAGGGGCCTTCTGCCTGCGTTGGGGTACGCTAGCAGTCCGGAGGCGCCCCCTGGGCTCAAACCATGGACGCCAGTGTCCCCAGGGCCCAGCGCAGGGGCTCATCGGAAGGCACTTTCATCAGTGGGGTACCCAGGCCCCGCTGCTGGGCGGCAAGGTTTTTTATTTTTTTCTCTGTCCCAGGTGTCTCACCTTCCCCTCATGGACCTTCTGTCCGCCTTGGGGTACCCCTAGCAGGCCGAGGCGTGCCCTGCGCTCTAACCAGGGACAACAGGGTCCACGTGGCCAGCTCAAGGGCTGATGGGCAGACACTTTCGTCTGTGGGGGACCCAGGCTCCGCTTCTCCGTAGAGATGGCATCTCTTCCCCAGATGCCTCACCTTCCCCTCATGGGCTTTCTGCCCGCCTTTGGGTACCCCTAGCGGGCCGGAGGCTCACCCTGGTTTGGAGCCAGAGATGCTAGGGTCCCCGGGGCCCAGCGCAGCGCTGATGCGAAGGGACTTTTGTCCGTGGGGGACCCAGGGCCCGCTTCTGGGAGGTGAGATTTTTTTTTTTTCTGCCGCAGGTGCCTCACCTCTCCTCCCTCAAACCTCACCTTCCCCTCATGGGCCCTCTGCCCGCCTAGAGGTACCACTAGTGGCCCGAGGCGCACCCGCGGGCCGGACCAGGGATGCCAGGGTCCCTGGGGTCCAGCACAGGCGCTGATGGGAAGACACTTTCATCCTTTGAGGACCCAGGCTCCGCTTCTCAGCGGGCCTGTTTTTTTTTTTTTTCTCTGCTCGGGTGCCTCACCTTCCTCTAATGGGCCTTTTGCCCCTTTTGGGGTACCCCTAGCGGGCCCGACTCGCACCCTGGGCTCGAACCAGGGTCACACGTGTCCAGGAGGTCCAGCGCAAGGCCTGATGGGAAGGCATTTTCATCAGTGGGGGACCTAGGGCCTGCTTCACTGCGGCGCGGTTTTTGTTTGTTTTTCTGCCACAGGTGCCTCACCTTCCCCTCATGGGCTTCCTGTCCGCCTTGGGGTACCCCCAGCAGCCCGAGGCGCACCCTGGTCTCGAACCAGGGACGCCAGGGTCCCTGGGGCCCAGTGCAGGGTCTGATGGGAAGGTACTTTCTTCAGTGGGGGACCCAGGCCTCCCTCCTCCGTGGTGAGGTTTTTTTGTTTGTTTGTTTCTCTGCCCCAGGTGCCTCACCTTCCCCTCATGGGCTTCTGCCCGCTTTGGGGTACCGCTAGTGGCCCCAGGAGCACACTGGGTTCGAAACAGGGTCGCCAGGGTCCACGGGGCCAAGCGCAGGGGCTGATGGGAAGGCACTTTCGTCCGTGGTGGACCCAGGCCCCCTTCTCCGTGGCGCGGTGTTTTGTTTTTTTTCTGCCACAGGTGAATCACCTCTCCTCCCTCAAAACTCACCTTCGTCTCATTGGCCATCTGCCAGCTTTGGTGTACCCCCAGTGGACCGAGGCACACCCTGGGCTCCATCCAGGGATGCCAGGGTCCCTGGGCCCAGCGCAAGGGCTGATGGGAAGACACTTTGCTACGTGGCTGACCCAGGCCCCGCTTCTCTGAGGCGTGGTTTTCTTGTTTGTTTGTTTTTTCTGCCACAGGTGCCTCACCTCTCCTCCCTCAAACCACAACTTCCCCTAATGGGCTTTCTGCACGCCTGGGGGTACCCCTAGCTGCCCGAGGCGCACCCTGGGTTTGAGCCAAGGTCGCCAGGGTCCACGGGGCTCAGCACAGGGAAGGCACCTTCGTCCGTGGGGGACCCATGCCCTGCTTCTCCGTGGCGCAGTTTTTTTTTTCCTGCCACAGGTGCCTCACCTCTCCTCCCTCAGACCTCACCTTCCCCTCATGGGCCTTCTGTCTGCCTTGGGGTACACCTAGCAGTTCGAGGTGCACTTTGGGCTCGAACCAGGGACGCCAGGGTCCCTGGGGCCCAGTGCAAGGGCTGATGGGAAGATACTTTCGTCCGTGGGGGACCCAGTCCCCGCTTCTCCGCGGCGAGGTTTTTTTGTTTTTTTTTTCTCTGCCCCAGGTGCCTCACCTTCCCCTCATGTGCCTTCTGCACGCTTTGGGGTACCTCTAGCGGCCTGAGGTGCACCCTGGGCTCGAACCATGGAAGCCAGGTTCCACGGGGCCAAGCGCAGTGGCTGATGGAAAGGCACTTTCGTCCGTGGGGGACCCAGGCACCGGTTCTCCGCAGCGCGTTTTTTTTTTTTTTTTTTCTGCCACACGTGCCTCACCTCTCCTCCCTCAAACCTCAGCTGAAACTTTTGGGACTTCTTTCCTCCTTGGGGTACTCCTAGCAGCCTGAGGCGCACTGTGGGCTCGAACCAGGGATGTCAGCGTCCTCGGGGCCCAGCACAAGGGCTGACAGACACTTTCGTCAATGTGGCACCCAGGGCCCGCTTCTACGCGGTGCAGTTTTTTTTCTCTGCTCCAGGTGCCTCACCTTCCCCTCATGGGTTTTCTGCTCTCCTTGGGGTACTCCTAGCGGCAGAGGTGCACCCTGTGTTCCAGCCAGGGACACCAGGTTCCCTAGGGCCCAGCTCAGGGGCTGATGGGAAGGCACCTTTGTCCGTGGAGGACCCAGGCCCCGCTTCTTTGCAGCGCGTTTTTTTTTTTCTCTGCCCCTTGTGCCTCACCTTCCAGTCATCCCCTTCTGCCCGCATTGGGGTACCCCTAGAGGGCCCGAGGCATACCCTGGACTCCGGAACTGAGGGGCACGCCGGATTCTGAGCACCAGGGGCAGAGCCAGCCAGACAACCTCAGGGAGGAGTGTCCTGGTGTCCCCATCCTCCAAAGGGCCTGGGCCCGCCCGGAGCGTGCAGTGAGAGGAGCTTCCCCATCCCCAGTCAGTCCACCCTGCCCCGTCCACTTTCCCATCTTCTCGGTATAAATCATGTTTATAAGTTATGGAAGAACTGGGACATTTTACAGAAAAAATATATATATATACGTGGGGGAAAAAAAAGATACACCATGCTTATTTAAGGCTTTTAGTACCTCCTGTCATAGTTGCATATATGCCAGATTGAGGGGCACAGAACTAGGGGAATTTGGTAAAATGCTCATTATACAGAACTGTAATACCTTTTGTGGCATTTTAATTATGTAAAAGCTTAATGATATACTTCATAAAAAGATACTGTTTATTTTTCTGGTAGATTTCATAGCACTCCGTGGTACTGAGATTTTCTAAAATTTAGAAAACAACATTAGTAATTATGTTTGTCTACTATAGTAATTATGTTTTTCTTCTTTCACTCTCAGGTTTTCCATTAATGTAAAAAGTAAAATTTCCATGCATTTCCATTTATTTTAAATCAAAGTAGTGTCAACAAATCTACATTACCTATAGAATATAAAGAGAAGTATGTGAAACTTTATAAACATTTAAGTTATACTTTCCTGACAGACAACCCCATACCTGCTATCATGTCATCTACAAACTCATTTTCAGCAATACTTGTTCATTTAGCCCAACTTCTGTGCTAGTCTGTACATTCTGAACACTTTTTCATAGAATGGCTGTAAACATGCTCCCTATTTATGCTTGACATGTTACATCACAGTGCTCTAAAAGCTCTGTCATGCATGCTATACTCTCAGCATCCTGGATAATAAAGTTCATCTCCAGTTCAAATTCTCAAACCAGCTGAAAGTAAACAGAAAGAAACAATAGTGTTAACATGGGAGGTTACTGATAACAGTAGAATAAAATAATAACAAGAATTCAAAGCTACTACTCTAAAAAAATTTCAAGGCTTTCGGTATAAAATTATTTTTTCTAAAAAGTATAAGAGCTACAGATAAATGACAGGTTACTGGTAACAGTAGAATAAAATAATCACAAGAATTCAAAGCTACTACTCTAAAAAAATTTCAAGGCTTTTGGTATAAAATTATTTTTTATAAAAAGTATAAGAGGTACAGATAAATGACAGGCATTGTAAGCATTGAAACTAGTGAACACTGAAGGGGTGGCCTGCCCCCTACACCTGTGGGATATCTCATCAGGTGAGACGAGAGATTGAGAAAAGAAATAAGACACAGAAAGCATGGAGAAACAACAGTGAACCCAGGAGACCAGCACTCAGCATACCAAGGACCTGCACCAGCACCGGTCTCTGAGTTCCCTCAGTTTTGATTATTATTTTCATTATCTCAGCAAGAGGAATGCGGTAGGAGAGCAGGGTGATAATAAGGAGAAGGTCAACAAAAAAAGTGTGAGCAAAACAATCTATGTCATAATTAAGTTCAAGGGCAGGTACTATGCCTGGATGTGCACGTAGGCCAGATTTATATTTCTCTCTGCCCAAACATCTCAGTGAAGTAAAGAATAACAAGGCAGCATTGCTGCCATGTCTCGCCTCCTGCCATAGTGCGGTTTTTCTCCTATCTCAGAATTGAACAAATGTACAATCGGGTTTTATACTGAGACATTCAGTTCCCAGGGGCAGGCAGGAGACAGTGGCTGAAAGGGGCCGAGTGGAGACCAAACTACACCGGTCGCGATCAAGAGATCTTTATTGGAGGTATCGAGCGGCACCAAGCAAGGAGAAGGAAGAGAAGAGAGAGAGGGCTGCTGGTGTGCTGGGTTTTATATCCCTTGGGCCTACGTGGATTGGGCTAGGGGCAGGCCCAAGGGAAGGCGGGAGATGCTTCTTTCTGATTGGCCCTCCTTTGACGGGTTCAGACAGTGCCCAGTCAAGGAGGGGAGAAGAACCCAGAACCCAGAACCGGCCCCATCTTAAGGTATGGCGCCATTTTAAGGTACCCCATGTTACCTAACATTCCTCCCTTTTTGTTTTCTTAAATGGGGGAAAATGGGCATCGTGGTTCATCTGGCTGCTTCCTGCTGAGTGGGGGCGCTGTGGGGAGGGGGCACAGGGAGAACTGTCAGGGTTGTGCATGGGGTAATGTTCCTTGTAGGTAAAGATCCTCCAGTGCCGTGAGCCAGTTGAGGGGCAGGGATGGGTTGGCGATGAGCCAGCTGTTGGCACGGAGATCATTGAGAAATTTGTGGAATTGGTTGGCGGTTGTCATGACTGGCTTGGGTAAGCAGGTTCTGAGCCCATCTGTGGAATCTGTCCAGTCCTCGCTGGTGGCTAAAAGTTGGTAGTTTCTGAGGAGAAGCTGGTTAAATGTTTGGCTAGATATGGAAGAGAAACTTAATGAGGCAGGGGAGTAGTGTGCAGAAAGCGAGGATACCCATTAGGGGGCCTAAAAAGGGAAGGAGCCAACCTAAGAGGGGGGTTTTGCGGGTTTCCCAAAGGGAGGGAGTAGTGCTAGCATTCATTAGTTTACGTTTTATCTGATGTAGGTTTTAATGGTAGTTTCGATTACTTGGGACTCATTAATGTAATAACAGTTCTCCTGTAAAAAGATGCAAGTACCGCCTTTTTTGGCTGTGAGTAGGTCGATGGTGCGGCGGTTTTGAAGGGTGACACCAGCTAGAGATGTGATTTGTTGTTGGAGGGCAGCTAGAGACTAAGCCGTTTCCTCAATGGCCATCTGAAAATTGGGATACGCTGTATACCTATGAGAGAGGTTGTTAGAGAGATTCCAAGCATGATAGGTAGGAAGATCGCTTTTTTTTTTCCCACGGTCCTCAGGACAGTTGGGTTTAGGGTGATCAAACTGATAGGTTTGAAGGCCTTCAGAGAAGGAGAGCAATGTGAGTTGAGGGACTAGTGTGGTGGGTATGCAGGGGCCAGGGATAGAGGAATTAATGGCCATTACACCAAAAACAAAAAGGCTGTCTGCAGCTGGAAAGTTGGGGGGAGTGACAGTTTGTTTGCATGTTACATTGTGGGGCGATGGTGGGTGGTAGCTGGTGTTGTAACAGGTAGGAATAGGGACGCTGAGGTTGGCAAGGAGGGGGACATGGGAGATTACAACGCCGGTGGTCGGGAGGGGAGGAGTTGCTTGTGTTTATGGAGCTAGATAGTGGAACCGCAGTAAGAGAGGATTTGTTGATATTTGCACATAAGAAACAATCGGAAGTAGGGACCTGAGAGGTGTTGTGTTAATTTCAGCTAGAACCTGTTGGGAGTCAGCTTTTAGGGTACGGGTGATGGTTATAGTTTGTGCTGGATAAGACCAGGCATTGCTTGGGTATATTCCCCCTGTGGCTGCCTGGCCCCAGATTGCGTTGGCTGGGTCAGTGATGTGAATTGCTTGAGATAAGGCATTGTTTTGGTGACATAATATAGGAATGGGGTCTGTCTGTCTGTTTTTTTGGTGATTTAATTCATAACACAGCTGGTCCAGGGACACCCATAGTTTTGGGGCCATTCAGTTTTACAGGCGCTGCGGGATTGTTGGTGTGGAAAGCAAATGGCAAAGTGGAACATGTGGAAATAAGGGTCCTAACCGCTATTTATTATGATGAGTTTAGGGAGGGGAAGGTTTACTGAGGATGCATCGATGGAGCATCAGGTGTAACTGATGACGTTGGTGTGTGACCTCCGGTTAGCGTTGTAGGTTTCTTTGAGGGTGAATAGGTAGTAGGGTTGTGAAGGGGGCCTGTTGGCGGAGGAGGGTCCGTAGAAGAAGATGTAAGAGGTGGAGGGCCAGAAAAGCAGGCTTGGAGCAGGCATGAGGGCAGCAGCTTATGCCTTAGGAATAGTAGGAAAGGAAGGCATTTTAGAAATGCGAACTTTGAGAGGGTTGTGGGGTACGGGTGTGCCTGGCTTTAGAGGAGTTTGTGGGTTTGTGTTTAAGGAGAGACAGGCAGGAGGGTGGCGGGATTGAGGGGTGCACATGTTTGGAAAGTTACAGCAGAATCGTGCAGGAAGGAAACTAGTAGAGAGAGTACACGACAAGGGGAAGGGTTTGTAGACTTTTGTAGGTCAGGAGTTCCTTGAGTTGATGGGGGGAAGTAATGACGACAGCTGCCCTAAACGTTAATTTCTTTGACTCTTGAAGTAGTAGGTAGGCTGCAGCCAGGGCCCGAAGGCAGGGGGCCCACCCTCGCACGGTGGGGCCTAGTTGGCCGGCAGGGATGCAGAGCCTCCCATGGTGAGAGAGGAAGGGGTATATGTATATGGTGGCTGGCTGAACAGGGCGTCCCCTATTAGCCAATGGCTGTCTTGTGAGTCAGAACCTTTGAGCCGTCATCACCGAAACAAAAGAACTGATGGGCCTCTGTAAGGCCAAGGGCCGTGGGTTACCTGGTACCAGGATTTTTTGAGCAAGAGAAGGGAGGAAACCCAGGCCGGACGAGTGAGGAGGGAAAGGAGAAAACTCAGTTCCCTGTGGGCCGAGTTCACTCTCAGAATTGTTTGGATAGGTATGCAACTGCCGCAAAGATGGGTCCATGCATCTGACCTAGGACTCCAAGAGCCAAGCCATTGTGCTCATGTACATAGAGAATGAAAGGTTGTTGTAAGTCTGGAAGATGTAGGGCTGGGGCTTTGAGTAGTGCCTGTTGGAGTGACAGGAAGGGCTGCTTGACTGTGGCCTCTACAGGCTCAGATGGGGTACCTCGGGAGAGATCATATAGGGTCTTTGCTAATAAAGAGTAGTTGGGGATCCAAGTTCTAAAGTAGCCTGCCAGTCCTAATAAGGAGAGTATCTCTTGTTTGGTTTTTGGGATAGGAAGACTTCTAATGAAGCACTTTCAGTCTAGGTTGATGGCCTTTGAGTCATGGGCAAGGAGGACTCCTAGAGAGGTGACTTGAGTGAGGGAGAGCTGGGCCTTTTGGGGGGATACTCGGTAGCCTCGGTCAGCAAGGAAGTTGAGAAGAGAGGTGGTGTCCGTGTGTGAGACAGTTAGAGAGGGACTGCATAGGAGGAGGTCATTAATGTATTGTAGGAGGGGGGACTGGGGAAAGTGTAATTTTTGTAGGTCTGAGGCAAGAGTTTGACCAAAGATATGGGGGCTATCTCTGAACCCTTGGGGAAGCACTGTCCATGTGAGCTGTTGTGACTGTTTAGTGTCTGGGTCAGTCCAAGTGAAGGCGAACAGGTCTTGTGACTGAGGGGAGAGGGGAATCGTGAAAAAGGTATCTTTAAGATCTATGTCTGAGAAATGAGTGGCACTAGGAGGAATAGAAGATCTGAGGTCTTGGACAAGGCGAAACGTACCATTGGGTTCTTTTACTGCTAGAATAGGGGTGTTAAATGGAGAATGGGTTGGCCTGATGAACCCTTTTCTTAAGAGGTCTAAAATAATTTGTTGTAATCCTTTCAGGCTGGAGATGGGGAGAGGATATTGGGGTTGGCTGGGGAAGTGGTGTGGGTTTTTAAGGAATATTTGTACGGGAGGACAGAGTGCTAATGAGGGGGTGGTGGTGTCCCACACTATGGGGTTGACGCTGGTTGGGAGCGAAGGCAGAGTAGGAGCAGTAGTTTGATCTATGGAACTCGCCACCAAGGCAATGAGTGAGGTGGATTGCGGGAGGGTGATTGTGTTGAAGGTAATGGAGGTTTTAAATTTAGAGAGCATGTCTCTTCTTAAGAAAGGGAGTGGGCATTGTGGCATGACTAGGAATCGATGGGAAAAGATGTGGCCAGAGAAAGTGCAGGAGAGGGGAGGAGTGGCTCTTGGAAGTATGGTTTGGCCTCTGACCCCGACTATGGGAGATCCAAAGAGGGAAGTGGCACCCCAAAATTCACCTAAAACCAAGAAAATAGCTCCGGTGTCTAAGAGAAAGGTGATGGGATGTCCATCCACTGTTAAAGAGACCCTGGACTCCTGTGTGGTGACGATTTGTGTCAGGAAGGAAGTCCCAAGGCCCCGTCAGTCTTGAATGGCCAAACCTAGAAGATCGGGATGGTGGCTGGCCTGGCCCCCCTTCAGGAGCCGGGGCAGTCTACACCCCAGTGGCCAGACTGGTGGCATTTAGGACATGGCCGGTTGGGGGGCCTGGGATTTGGGCACTCTCAGACCCAGTGTCCTTCCTTTCCGCATTTGAAACAGGGCCCTGGGGGCTGATGTTGGGATGGATGGGCAGATGACAACTTATGGCCGTGTGATTGAGGGGAGGCTTGAAGGGCTTTTGCCAGTAACTGGTAGTTTTGCCTCTTTGCCTTCTCATCTCGATTGTGATACACCTTAAATGCCATCACTAAGATCTCGGTTTGAGGGGTGAGGGGGCCTTTGTCCAGTTTTTCTAGTTTACCTTTGATATCAGGAAAACTCTGAGCAAAAAAATGGGACATGAGGAGTTGCCTACCATCTGGGGTTTTCGGGTCTATGTTGGTGTATTGTTGGAGTGCCTGTGTAAGGCGGTCTAGAAAAGCAGACGGGTTTTCATTTTTAAGCTTGGATGAGGTATTGGAATTCTTTGATATATAAAGCAGAATTGGAAGTGTAGGAGCCTAGGCATTTTTCTATTTGTGATAAGTCAGCCATAGAAAAGGGGACATGGACTCAGACAATACCTTCAGCTCCTGCCACCTCTCTAAGGGGGGCAAGGTGGGGGGTGTGACTTTGAGCTAGTGGTGGGGGGCTGAAGGCCGGGGCTGACGGGATAGGCGGTTAAGGGCGTGGGGGGGGGCAGTGGGAGGATGGGCGACTTCCGGTTGGGTGGCGGCCGGAGGGTGCAGCGGAGGGTGGTGGTATGGGGGGGGTTCGTTGGCTGGGTCGAAGTCAGGAGCAGAGGGAGAGGTTGGTGGTTTAAGAGCTGCAAGGAGCTGCTGTGGTTTGCAAGGGAGACAAAGGCTAGGTCTATCCCGTAGGAGAAAGAAGCCGCAAATATATGGGATCTCTACCCATTTTCCTGTTCGCTCGCAATAATTGTAGAGACCCTGGAGAATGTTAGGATAGAGACCGATAAGTAGGCCATTTGCTTTGGATGTCTAGGGGATATGTGGGCCAGTTTTGCTATTTGGGATCTACTGTGACCTTAGGGGCTTGAGGCGAGGTGCTTCGTGGGGTCTCCTGCCTGCCTAGAGAGTAGACCCCGGAGGGGAAGACTCACCGAGATGAGACTGGTGTTGGGCGAACAGCTTGGTGAACAGGAGAATGAGCGAAGACTGGCCAGGGTGTGGACTGAGCACGAAAGGGATCGGGGTCCCACCGAGGGGGTGGGGAGTCCCGATCCGAGTCACAGCACCAATGAAAGGGGCCGGGTGGAGACCAAACTACACCGGTCACGGTCAAGAGATCTTTATTGGAGGTATGGAGCAGCACCACGCAAGGAGAAGGAAGAGAAGAGAGAGAGGGCTGCTGGTGTGCTGGGTTTTATATCCCTTGGGCCTACGTGGATTGGGCCAGGGGCAGGCCCAAGGGAAGGCGGGAGATGCTTCTTTCTGATTGGCCCTCCTTTGGCGGGTTCAGACAGTGCCCGGTCAAGGAGGGGAGAAGAACCCGGAACCGGCCCCATCTTAAGGTACGGCGCCATTTTAAGGTACCCCATGTTACCTAACAGTGGCCTTCCTCTATCTGAACTGCAAGAGGCTTTCCTCTTTTACTCATCCACCTCAGCACAGACCCTACACGGGTCATAATCTCCATATATAGAAGATGAAGAAATATGAAACTGATACAACTTACAATAAATGTTGCAATAATGAAATGAATGTTAAAAATAAGTTGAACAGAAATATGCAAGTTCTTGTAATGCTTTTTTGTTTTTTAAGCACAAATGCGAATTGGGTAAAGAAAGCTGATTTAACAGCAACACATTTGACTTCAGCATTATGGCAAATGAGTCCAAAGTCATACTGCCCCTCCCATTTGGTATTTTAAGTACAGTAATAAACAAATACACACAGAATAAAATAACATAATAATACTCTGTTACTCTCTGTTGATCGAATCCCATAGGAAGTATTATATTCAGTTATAAGCATCATTCTTAAAAAAGAACACTGTCAAACTGGATATTCTTTTGGTCTAAAGAATGATAAGATTTAGGAATAAAATAATCACAAATTTGAAGTCATTATTTCCTTTGTTTATTCAATAAATAATTTATTAAGGTCTAGAAGTTACTGTTCTGGGAACTAGAATATATGAACATCCAAGATAAAGACCATGCACTAACAGTGCTAAAGTCTAGGAACAAAGATTTATATGTATGTATGCATACACTACTTTATTCCAAAAAAAAAAAACACTGAAGGTGGCTACAAGTTATATAAAGCATGAAGGAAGGCATAAAATATGAGTAGACGAGAAAAGAGGAAGCAAAGGAAAAACAAGATTAGGAACAGACAGGGAGTAGAATTAGGATCAAGAAGTAGAATTAATTTCCTATCACTGAAACGTATTCACAAATACTGACAGATCACCACAGAATATGATATAAATAAGATAAATAGTAATAATACCACCACCTAACCTTACATGGCATTTAGTACAGTTTTAAAGGTTTACATCCATTATGACACTATTATTATCTTCATTTTACAGAGAAGGAATCATAGGCACAGAGTTGTAAGTATGTTGAAGAATGTTACAAAATGGTAAGAGACCCAGGATCCAAGCACAAGAAGTCTGTCTTCATGCAAGTTCATACAAACATTACAATCTTATTTAAGAATATTTTTTTAGGAGGGAGGTGAGACAAGATGGCAGAACAGAAAACTCCACAGATCATCCCCCTACCCCTACCATAAGGACACTAAGTTATCAAACAACTACACAGAAAAAAGCATCTTCATAAGAGCTAAAAACCAGGTGAGCACTCACAGTACCTGGTTTTAACCTCATATCACTGAAAGAGACACTGAAAAGATAGAAAAACAGTTCTGAGTCTCTGACGCCACCCCTCCCTCAACCCAGCAGCATGGCTTGGTGCCAAGAGCATCTCTGGGTGCTGGTGAAGGGAGAACAGAGCAATTGTGAGACACTGAACTCGGTGCCGTTTTGTTGCAGCAAAAAGAAAAACCTGACCAAACTAAGCTGAAGTCCACCCAAAAGAAGGCATCTCAACCAGCCTTAGCCAGAGGGCAATCACTGATACCAGCGGTCCAAACCTGACTGCCCACAAACCTCAGTACCAAAGGCCACAGTGCTCTTGTTGTCTAAGTAAACTTGAAAGGTAGTCTAGGCCATAAGGACTGCACCTTATAGGTGAGTCCTAGTGCTGAACTAGGCCCAAAGACAATGGACTAAAGTGGCATGGGACATATTGAGATACCAGCTGGGGCAGCTAAGGGAATGCTGGCATCACCTCTCCCCTAACCCCAGACTGCACAGCTTGTGGATCCAAAAGAAACCCCTTCCTTCCACTTGAGGAGAGGGAAGAGTTGGGAGGAGTTTGTCTTGCATCTTGCTTATCAGCTCTGCCACAGAAGGACAGGGCACCTTGAGGTCATGAGGCCCTTGTTCCAGGCTCTAGCTCTGGGATGACATCTCTAGATACACCCTGGGCCAGAAGAAAACCCACTGCCTTGAAGGAAAGGACCCAGTCCTGGCAGCATTCATCATCTGCTAACTGAAGAGCCCTTGGCTCCTGAATAACCAGCAGTGATACCCGGGTACTACGCTGAGGGCCTTGGTGAGCTTCTGAGACTTGGCTTCAGGTGAGACTATGCACATTACCAGCTGTGGTGGCTATGGGGCAAAACTCCTTCCGCTGATAAAAACACAAGGAAGAGTAAAGGGGACTTTGTCTTGCATCTTAGGTACCAACACCACCACCATGGGGTAGAGCACCAAGTGGGCTCTTGGGGTCCCCATTTCTAGGACTTGACTCTTGGACAGCATTTCTAGACCTGCCCTGGGCCAAAGGGGAGCCCACTGCCCCAACGGGTGAGTCCCAGGCCCGGCAGTATTCACCACAAGCTGACATAAGAGCCCTTGGCCCTTAAGGGAACATCGGTGGTACTTTGGCAGTACTCCTCATTGCCAGGAGTGGCGGTGGCTACGGGGTGAGGCTCCTCAGCTTTCAGGAAGGGGAAAAAGTGGAAAGAGTGGGAAGGATTGTATCTTATGGTTTGAGTGCCAGCTCAGCTGCAATACAACAGAATGCCAGGTAGATTTCTAAGGTTTTTGACTCTAGTCCCTGACTCCCGTATGGCATCTCTGGACCCACTGGTGGCCAGGAGGACTTTGCCACCCTGAAGAGAAGGACACAGGCCCAGCTGACTTTGCTATCTGCTAATTGTAGAGCTCCAGGGCCTTGAGTGAATATAGGCTATAGCCAAGGAGTGATTAAGGCAGGCCTTGGGCAAGACCCAGCACTGTGCTTGCTTCAGGTGTGACCCAGCACAGTCATGGTGGTGGTGGTCATAGGGGTGCTTGTATCATACATCATACAGCCCCAGCTTTAGGTGTCTCAGAACGGAGAGAGAGAGAGACTCTATGTGCTTGGGAGAAAGTAAGGGAAGAGAAAAAGAGACTCTGCCTGGTAATCTAGAGATTTATCCCAGATCTCATCCAAGGCCATCAAGGCAGTTCCTGTACAAGTCTGCAAGAACCACAGTGTCACTGGAAAGCCTTCCCTAGAAGGATGGCTACAAATAAGCTCAGGCAATGAAGAGTACAATAAATACCTAACTTCACTGCTCAGGCCCCAAGGAACATCTACTAGCATTAACACCATCCAGAAAAACATGACCTCACCAAATGAACTAAATAAGGCACCAAGAATCAATTCTTGAGAAACAAAGATATGTGACCTTTCACATGGAAAATTCAAAATAGCTGTGTTGAGGAAACTCAAAGAAATTCAAGATAACACAGAGAAGGGATTCAGAATCCTATCAGATAAATTTAACAAAGATATTGAAACAATTTTTAAAAATCGAGCAGAAATTCTGGAGCTCAAAAATGCAATTGGCATACTTAAGAATGCATCAAGTCCTTCAAGAGCAAACTGGATCAAGCAGAGGAAAGAATTAATGAGCTTCTGAAGAAAGGCTATTTGAAAACACACAGAGGAGAAAAAAGAATAAAAACCAATGACACATGCTTACATGATCTAGGGAATAGCCTCAAAAGGGCAAATCTAAGAGGTATTGGCCATGAAAAAGAGGTAGAGAACAGGGTTAGAAAGTTTGAGTAAACCTTCAAATAACAGAGAACTACCCAAACCTAGAGAAAATATCCAAGTACAAGAAGGTTATAGAATACCAAGCAGATTTAACCCAAAGAAGATTACCTCAAGACATTTAATAATCAAATGCCCAAAGGTGAAGAATAAAATAAGAATCCTAAAAGCTGCAAGAGAAAAGAAACACTAACATACTAAGGAGCCCCAATACATCTGGCAGCAGACTTTTCAGTGAAAACCTTATACGCCAGGAGACAGTGGCATGACATATTTTAATTGCTGAGGGAAGAAAACTTTTACGCTGGAATAGTATATCCAGTGAAAATATCATTTGACCATGAAGAGGAAATAAAGACTTTCCCAAAGAAATAAAAGCTGAGGGATTTCATCAACACCAGACCTGTCCTACAAGAAATGCTAAAGGGGGCACTTCAATCAGAAAGAAAAGGGCATTAATAAGCCATAAACGATCACCTGAAAATACAAAATTTACTGGTAATATAAGTACACTGAAAAATACAGAATATTATAAACACTGTTACTGTGGTTTGCAAACTACTCTTATCCTAGGTAGAAAGACTAAATGATGAATTAAACAGCAATAATAACTACAACAACTTTTCAAGACATAGGCAGTATAATAAGATATAAACAGAAACAATGAAAAGTTAAAAAGCAAGGAAATGAAGTTAAGGCAAGGTTTTACTAGTTTTCTTTTTGCTTGTTTGTTTGCTTATGCAAATAGTGTCATGTTATCAGGTTAAAATAATGAGTGATAAGATAGCATTTGCAAGGCTCATGGTAACCTCAAACCAAAAAACATACAATGGACACACAAAAAAATAAAAATCAAGAAACTAAATCACCAGAGAAAATCATCTTCACTAGAGGAAGACAAGAATGCAAGAAAGAAGACCACAAAACAACAAGAAAACCAAAAACAAAATGGCAAGAGTAGATCCTTACTTAATAATAACAGTGAATGTAAATACACTAAACTCTCCAATCGAAAGACACAGACTAACCATTAACTAAATGGATAAAAAACAAGAGCTATTGATCTGTTGCCTAAAAGAAACATATTTCACCTATAGAGACATACAAAGACTGAAAATAAACAGATGGAAAAAGATATCCCATGCCAAAGAAAACCAAAAAAAGAGCAGAAGTCACTATACTTAGACAAAAGAAATTTCAAGACAAAAACTAACTGTAAAAAGAGACAAAGAAGGTCACTAAATAAAGATAAGGGGGTCAATTAAGCAAGATGATATAATAATTTCAGTATATATGCACCCAACACTAGAGCACCCAGATATATAAAGGAAATATTATTACAGCTAAAGACAGCTATAGGCTCCATAATATCTGCAGACTTCAAAACCTCACTTTCAGCATTGGACACATCTTCCAGAAAGAAAACAAGGAAACATCAGAATTAATCTGCACTACAGACCAAATTGAGCTAATATATATTTACAGAACATTTCATCCAGAAGCTGCAGAATACACATTATTTTCCTCAGCACATGGATCAGTTGAAAAGACAGACCATATGTTAGGTCACAAAACAAATCTTGAAACATTCCAAAAAAATAAAATAATATAAAGCATCTTCTCTGACAACAATGGAATAAAACTAGAACTACCAAGAGAAATTTCGGAAACTATAAAAATACATGGAAATCAAACAATATGCTCCTGAATGACAAGGGGGTCAATGAAAAAATTAAGAAGGAAATTGAAAAATTTCTTGAAACAAATAATAATAGAAACACAACATACCAAAATCTATGGGATACAACAAAAGTTGTACTAAGAGGGATGTTTCTAAGTGCCAATATCAAAAAAGAGGAAAAATATCAAATAGACAATCAAATGCTGCATCTTAAAGAACTGAATGATCAAGAGCACACCAAATCCAAAATTAACAGAAGAAAAGAAATAATAAAGATCAGAGCAGAAATAAATAAAATTGAAATGAAAAAACTACAAAAGATCAAAGAAATGAAAAGTTTATTTTTTGGAAAGCCTAACCAAAATTGACAAATCTTTAGCCAGACTAAGATAGAAGATCCAAATAAAGAAAATCAGAAATAAAAAAGGAGATATTACAACTGATACTGCAAAAATTCAAAGGAACATTAGCGGCTACTGTGGGCAACTACATGCAAATTAATTGGAAAATCTAGAAGAAATTAATGAATTGCTACACACGTAAAACTACTAAGATTGAACCAGGAAGAAATCCAAAACCTGAACAGACTAATAACAAGTTACAAGACTGAAGTTGTAATAAAAGTCTCCCAGTAAAGAAACGTCTGGGAAATGATAGCTTCACTGCTGAATTCTAACCAAACATTTAAAGAACTAATAATAATCCCACTCAAACTATTCTGAAAAATAGAGGAGAAGGGCATACTTCCAAATAGAGGAAGAAGGAATACTTCCAAACTCATTGTATGAGGCCTGTATTACCCTGTTACCAAAACCAGTCACAGACAAAAATTTTTTAAAATATATTTATTGACTGACCAAAAAATAGAACAAATGAAGGATCTTACCCCAATTTTGTTTGTTATAAATATTTATAATATGTCTCTAGTTCTACAGTAAGGATATAAGCTTGGTTATTTACATGGCTTTAACTAGTTTACATCAAAAAATACCTCATAAGCCACTGGCACTCTGAAAAGGGTACCGTGATGCATTTCATTGGTTTCATTATCATAAGGTATCTTGTAAAAATTGTCACTAAGCAAAAAATAACATAACTCTGGGCTACTAGAAAATCCTTCTTAGTTCTTCATAAGTACAACAAACAAGCACTCAACAGTAGAAGTAAGTTGGACATGCTGCCAGAAACTACAACAATGAATGCAAATTTGAATACTAGCTTCATAGTTCTCAGCCTCAAAAGTGAGAACCTTAAAAGGTAAAAAGATTTTGGGATGACGGTTTCAGTAACAGTTAGTTGGGAAAAGATTGGTAAAAATACAAAGAATAACTTTATTCTTAGTTTTTCCTAAAAATGAAGTATTAGGCAAAAATATAATGGATATCACGTCTGTAACTCATAAATTACTGACATTACACAGCATAAATATTTTTAAACAACTACATTTACATGTAAGAGTTTTTGATATATTAGCTTGCTGGTCTAGAAGCGAAATAATTACCACTTGGGGAATAATAATAAGGAACAATGAGTTCATATATCAATGTGCAAAGGAATCAGAGTATCCATATTTTAAAACTGAAAAAGATGTTACAAACCATCTATTGGAATTGCACCCTTCATGGAGAGCCTAGCTAGGCTTTCATAGAGTCAAATGGATACTGTTTAAATGACTTTTAATATTTCAAAAAGTATCACATGTCATATTCTTGAGAACTAGAACTACATGAGCTAAGTGAAACGTCATCTTTTATTCTTCACTGACTATAAAGGCAATGTTGTCAATCTAGCTATCCCTCACTGGAAAACAAAGTCATCTTTATTTAATAGAAATAACGGTAGAAACTGGAGAAGAAGGTAAGGTAAGAAATAATTTTAAAAATTAAATGTTGGTAATCATGGAATCCCTACACCAAGGTCAAAAACTAAGGTAACAGACAGG
This sequence comes from Nomascus leucogenys, assembly GCF_006542625.1. Classification (NCBI taxonomy): domain Eukaryota; kingdom Metazoa; phylum Chordata; class Mammalia; order Primates; family Hylobatidae; genus Nomascus; species Nomascus leucogenys. The sequence continues at coordinate 45,355 of NW_022097360.1, forward strand.
TAGAATATTCAAATTTCCTGACTAGTCCAGTGGTCTTGCCTACCTCCACACTACTTTGAATACAGGACATAAATAATAGATTTAACAAATGTCAAATGTTTACAATAGTGACCATAGAGCAATGAGATTACTGGCGACTTTCCATTTCTTCTTCACATATATTTTTAAATGATTTGCAATGAGCATATATACTATTATAATAAAAATATACACACACGGACACACACACTCACACACATTTAATAGTGAGTCTTCCTAAAGCAAAACCTGATACTCGTACAAATCATGTTCAGAAATATGATTTTCCCATGATTCCTTTTCCATTCACATAATCTTGGAGTATGTTTCCTCATTTATAAAACAAGGGTAATGGTTGGTTCTTACACTATGTTTCACTAATTATTGCTGGGACCACTCAAAAGATAGATGTAAAAGTAAATCTACTAACCGATTATGCAATGAGTGCCACTCATGTGGTATCTAATAAATAGTCTTCGTTCACTAGAAACATAAGAGAATTTTTTTTTTTTTTTGAGACGGAGTCTTGGTCTGTCGCCCAGGCTGGAGTGCAGTGCACAATCTCTGCTCACTGCAAGCTCCGCCCCCCGGGGTTCACGCCATTCTCCTGCCTCAGCCTCCCCAGTAGCTGGAACTGCAGGCGCCCTTAAAAGCCTAAAGGAGAACTAACATTTTATTCCTTACTACACGTATCTATTGAATGTATTTTGCAAGCCATGTGTAGTTTCAAGGTACAGGAAATATAGCAGTAAATGAAACAAAGTCCCTGTCCTCATATAGCTTATGTTCTAATACAGGTCACAGACAATAAACTAGTAAAATGTATATAAATAATATGATTTCAGAAAATGATACTTTTTTATGGTATTTATTTTTATGAAAAAAATATAGTCTTGTAGTAATTTGTTATACAATTTTTTCCTGACTACATTAGCACTACTTGAAGGCAGGGACTATAGCTTATAAATAAACTCTGCAGCAATAAGCTATGCTCATTGATTGATACATGGTAAATACTTGATAAATGTCTCAAGGAAAGAAAGGAGGAAAGAACTTAAAGGTAAAACTTCTAAAAATTCAATACATTCAATAGTTTGATACAGATTACTTACATTACAAGGCAATGTCACATATTAAAGGAAGAAAAACAAAAGGTTTTAAAGTCAGAATAAAATCATTCCCCTAAAGGACTGTTAAATTCCCTAAAACATGATTTTGGGGGAATAATAAGGTCCTCAAAACTAGCATTCAAAGTATTAAATCGTCATTGTTGTGTTAAGTAAATTATTTGGCCCCTTGTAGTCTTGATTTTCTTACCAATGAAATAGGAATGAGAGCATAGGAATGAACAGCTCTCACTATAGAAAGGGGTTGTAAGCACAAATGAGATAAATTATGATCCTTTGACAAGTACAAAGTATTACAGAGAAAGCAACAGCATTAATTCTGGCAGCAGTCTGGAATGGAGCAGTAATTCCAGTCATCTGGAAATACAGGCAGTAGTGAGTCATGGCTGTAGACTCAGAGCAGGGAACTGGTTTGGATAAAGTGTGTGACAAGTTGTGGGGATGTTAAAAGGAGAGAGGCAGGGCCGACCACGGTGGCTCGTGCCTGTAATCCCAGCACTTGGGAGGCTGAGGCGGGCGGATGACCTGAGGTAGGAAGTTCGAGACCAGCTTGGCCAACATGGGGAAATCCCGTCTCTACTAAAAATACAAAAATAAGCCAGGCGTGGTGGCACATGCCTGCAATCCCAGCTACTTGGGAGGCTGAGGCAGGTGAATCACTTGAACCTGGGAGGCAGAGGTTGCAGTGGCCACTGCATTCCAGCCTGGACAACACAGCAAGACTCTATCTCAAAAAAAAAAAAATCGGAGCTAGGCAGGTTCCACGCCCAGAGCTAGGGTCAGGAATCAAATGGCAAAGAATCAAAACTAGTCACACAAGCCACAGTTGGGGCAAACCTGAAAAGACAGTTGCAGGGACCATGGATCCTCAAGAATGGAATAGGAAGGCAATACAAAGTTTGGTAAACAGTCAGGAATCTGGAAATGTGATGAACAAAATGAAGGATAAGGTAAACGAGAGGCCAAATTTGAGATCTTCAAAAATGCAGCAAGGCAGTTTTGTGCATCAGCTCCAGTGTATGTATAAGGATCCTTTGAAGGAAAGTATTGACTCTTGAGGAGCAGGTGCTCAGGATTGCATGATTGAGGTAAGGGAATGTAGGTGGAGCCGAACCAACAGTTTCTCCTCAAGAAAATTCTGGCAATAAATATCTTAGCCAGTTTTTAGAAGAATCTTTCCAGTCATCCATTTTCTAATTGGACAGCAAGATAAAGCTTCATCAAATCTCTAGATAAATTTCCCTTGGGATTTACACTATGTTTTCATGGTACCACAAAATATTTTGAAAGCAAAAAAACTCAATTGTTGATGTATGCGCTCATTATTAGATCCTCAGTATGTATGGTTTCAGCCAGGAATGAAAGCATTGCCTCCTCTCTTGTTGACCTGAGTTTACTAAATAATTGGCTAAAGTTAATTAATGAATCAATTGTACTGTAGCAACATGCCTGTGAATGCTAGGTAAAACCCTCCTGTGGATGAGAGAGAATTACTGTCTTTAGGTAATTGTTTGTTTGCTTTCTATCTCTACATTCAAAACTGACCAAGGAATGCCACTAGCTAGACATGTGTAGTGATTACCAGCGAACCTCAGGCCAGGCTCACTCAGGACTGGCTACCCCCAGGATGGAGGGTGGCATGCCAGTAAGGAACCTGGCCTTAGCAGCAAGTTGTTTTTTTTTTTCCTGCAAGTATCGTATATTTCTTCTCCAACCAATTTTGTTCCCCTTGGTTCCTGGGAACCATTATACTGTTAGGCTAATGGATCATTGGTTTATCCACCTGTACGTTTCCTGAATTTTGGCCATTCAACCATGAATTCCTGGTGATTGGGTTTACAAGTAATAGTTTCCTAGGTCCAACATCACATTCAGATATCTCTTAACTATAAATTGGTGTAGCAACCGTGATATAACAGCATAGGGATGGCTCCATCCATTAAAAATATATTGGTATTGGTGGCTTCAAAAAATTGTATATTTGTTACTGGCATATAAAACAAATAAATAGCCAGATACAAAATTGTGCAGAACCCAGATTAGCATCTAATAAAGAATTAATAAAGAATATGTATTAATGTAGATATATTTATTTATATATTAATTTTTTTTTGAAATTGGCCAAATTTTTCAAAAGAATTACATATTAAAAATGGAGATATATGGAAATTCCAACTAAAAGATTTATAGTCATTCCTAGGGTAGGCATTAACACTTCTTGGTAACTGCTGTAAGTTAATTATAGTTTAACTTCCTAATTAATTCTGTAAGTTAATTTATAGTTTAACTTCCCACAGGCTTTGGAGTCTTTTTTTACCGTCACTTTAAAATACACACAATAGTATATAATATATCACATTTGGTCAACAGTTTAAATTTTTTTATTCTTTAAACCATGTACAAAAAATATACTGGTTAGAATTCCTGTGAAAAAATTCTAATACAGAGGAATTATATGGCTATGTTTGAAAAGATAATACTTCTTTAAAAATGTGTTGTTTTTTATGTTTTATGTTTGCAATAAGCATTATTTAAGTTTGATTGAAGAACTTCATGATGTTTACGTATTACTTTCTTGTATTGAGAAATAGTGGTCCATTGTTGGGCTGTACTTAAAATTAATGGGTATGAAACAAGAAATATTTAATTAGAGTTATTAATTTTCCACAAGTAGTACGTGTATTTGACCTAAATCAGTATCTTTTATCATATCAGCCTCACATATAACAAGAATAATAGCAAGCACAACAACAACAAATTTGAATGTTTCCTTTGTGAATATGCTCCTATCATGTTATACTCATTCATATAAACCTAACAATTAATCTGAAGTTAGACACACAGGATTTACTCATCAGTATTAGAGCATTCGCTGTTATCCAGGAAGAAAACTATCCCTGGTGCAGAAACTGCTCTGTGTAGTCCTTGTGGTTGAAGAATTAAAACAGTTTCTTTTAGCCATTTCCTTTCATTGAAATTATGAATTGGATAAGTGTTCATACCTTAAAGGAAGTATGAAATTTCACATATGTTAACATCTTAATTAATGTAAGATTAATATTCTACTTATGACTATGTTTTAATATTGAAAAATGAGTTTATGATGAGTTTTTTTTTTCAAGAGAACTTCACTATTCTTTTATTAGGTCTGATTTCTACTTTAAAGTTTTTCTTTTTTTTTTATTATACTTTAGGTTTTAGGGTGCATGGGCACAATGGGCAGGTTCGTTACATATGTATCCATGTGCCATGTTGATTTCCTGCACCCAGTAACTCGTCATTTAGCATTAGGTATATCTCCTAATGCTGTCCCTCCCCACTCCCCCAACCCCACAACAGTCCCTGGAGTGTGATGTTCCCCTTCCTGTGTCCATGAGTTCTCATTGTTCAATTCCCACTTATGAGTGAGAACATGTGGTGTTTGGTTTTTTGTCCTTGCGATAGTTTACTGAGAATGATGTTTTCCCGTTTCATCCATGTCCCTACAAAGGACATGAACTCATCAATTTTTATGGCTGCATAGTATTCCGTGGTGTATATGTGCCACATTTTCTTAATCCAGTCTATCGTTGTTGGACATTTGTGTTGGTTCCAACTCTTTGCTATTGTGAATAGTGCCGCAATAAACATATGTGTGCATGTGTCTTTATAGCAGCATGATTTATAGTCGTTTGGGTATATACCAAGTAATGGGATGGCTGGGTCAAATGGTATTTCTAGTTCGAGATCCCTGAGGAATCGCCACACTGACTTCCACAATGGTTGAACTAGTTTACAGTCCCACCAACAGTGTAAAAGTCTTCCTATTTCTCCACATCTTCTCCAGCACCTGTTGTTTCCTGAATTTTTAATGATGGCCATTCTAACTGGTGTGAGATGGTATCTCACTGTGGTTTTGATTTGCATTTCTCGGATGGCCAGTGATGATGAGCATTTCTTCATGTGTTTTTTGGCTGCATAAATGTCTTCTTTTGAGAAGTGTCTGTTCATGTCCTTCCTCCACCTTTTGATGGGGTTGTTTGTTTTTTTCTTGTAAATTTGTTTGAGTTCATTGTAGATTCTGGATATTAGCCCTTTGTCAGATGAGTAGGTTGAAAAAATTTTCTCCCATTCTGTAGGTTGCCTGTTCACTCTGATGGTAGATTCTTTTCCTGTGCAGAAGCTCTTTAGTTTAATTAGATCCCATTTGTCAATTTTCGCTGTTGTTGCCATTGCTTTTGGTGTCTTAGACAAGAAGTCCCTGCCCAAGCCTATATCCTGAATGGTATTGCCTAGGTTTTCTTGAAGGATTTTAATGGTTTTAGGTCTAACATTTAAGTCTTTAATCCATCTTGAATTAATTTTTGTATAAGGTGTAAGGAAAGGATCCAGTTTCAGCTTTCTACATATGGCTAGCCAGTTTTCCCAGCACCATTTATTAGATAGGGAATCCTTTCCCCATTTCTTGTTTTTGTCAGGTTTGTCAAAGATCAGATAGTTGTAGATATGTGGCATCATCTCTGAGGGCTCTGTTCTGTTCCATTGATCTATGTCTCTGTTGTGGTACCAGTACCATGCTGTTTTGGTTACTGTAGCCTTGTAGTATAGTTTGAAGTCAGGTAGCGTGATGCCTCCAGCTTTGTTCCTTTGGCTTAGGATCGACTTGGCGATGCGGACTCTTTTTTGGTTCCATATGAACTTTAAAGTAGTTTTTTCCAATTCTGTGAAGAAAGTCACTGGTAGCTTGATGGGGATGGCATTGAATCCGTAAATTACCTTGGGCAGTATGGCCATTTTCACGATATTGATTCTTCCAACCCATGAGCATGGAATGTTCTTCGATTTGTTTGTATCCTCTTTTATTTCATTGAGCAGTGGTTTGTAGTTCTCCTTGAAGAGGTCCTTCACATCCCTTGTAAGTTGGATTCCTAGGTATTTTATTCTCTTTGAAGCAGTTGTGAAGGGGAGTTCACTCATGATTTGGCTCTCTGTTTGTCTGTAGTTGGTGTACAAGAATGCTTGTGATTTTTGTACATTGGTTTTGTATCCTGAGACTTTGCTGAAGTTGCTAATCAGCTTAAGGAGATTTTGGGCTGAGACAATGGGGTTTTCTAGATATACAGTCATGTCATCTGCAAACAGGGACAATTTGACTTCCTCTTTTCCTAATTGAATACCCTTTATTTTCTTCTCCTGCCTGATTGCTCTGGCCAGAACTTCCAGCACTATGTTGAGTAGGAGCAGTGAGAGAGGGCATCCCTGTCTTGTGCCAGTTTTCAGAGGGAATGCTTCCAGTTTTTGCCCATTCAGTTTGATATTGGCTGTGGGTTTGTCATAGATAGCTCTTATTATTTTGAGATACGTCCCATCAATACCTAATTTATTGAGAGTATTTAGCATGAAGGGTTGTTGAATTTTGTCAAAGGCCTTTTCTGCATCTATTGAGATAATCATGTGGTTTTTGTCTTTGGTTCTGTTTATATGCTGGATTACATTTATTGATTTGCATATGTTGAACCAGACTTGCATCCCAGGGATGAAGCCCACTTGATTATGGTGGATAAGCTTTTTGATGTGCTGCTGGATTCAGTTTGCCAGTATTTTATTGAGGACTTTTGCATCAATGTTCATCAAGGATATTGGTCTGAAATTCTCTTTTTTGGTTATGTCTCTGCCAGGCTTTGGTATCAGGATGATGCTGGCTTCATAAAATGTGTTAGGGAGGACTCCCTCTTTTTCTATCAATTGGAATAGTTTCAGAAGGAATGGTACCAGTTCCTCCTTGTACCTCTGGTAGAATTCGGCTGTGAATCCATCAGGTCCTGGACTCTTTTTGGTTGGTAAGCTATTGATTATTGCCACAATTTCAGAACCTGTTATTGGTCTATTCAGAGATTCAACTTCTTCCTGATTTAGTCTTGGGAGGGTGTATTTGTTGAGGAATTTATCCACTTCTTCTAGATTTTCTAGTTTATTTGCATAGAGGTGATTGTAGTATTCTCTGATGGCAGATTGTATTTCTGTGGGATCAGTGGTGATATCCCCTTTTTCATTTTTTATTGCATCTATTTGATTCTTCTCTCTTTTCTTCTTTATTAGTCTTGCTAGCAGTCTATCAATTTTGTTGATCTTTTCAAAAACCAGCCCCCGGATACATTAATTTTTTGAAGGGTTTTTTGTGTCTCTATTTCCTTCAGTTCTGCTCTGATTTTAGTTATTTCTAGCCTTCTGCTAGCTTTTCAATGTGTTTGCTCTTGCTTTTCTAGTTCTTTTCATTGTCATGTTAGGGTGTCAATTTTGGATCTTTCCTGTTTTCTCTTGTGGGCATTTAGTGCTATAAATTTCCCTCTACACACTGCTTTGAACGTGTCCCAGAGATTCTGGCATTTTGTGTCTTTGTTCTCGTTGGTTTCAAAGAACATCTTTATTTCTGCCTTCATTTCATTATGTACCCAATAGTCATTCAGGAGCAGGTTGTTCAGTTTCCATGTAGTTGAGCGGTTTTGAGTGAGTTTCTTAATCCTGAGTTCTAGTTTGATTGCACTGTGGTCTGAGAGACAGTTTGTTACAATTTCTCTTCTTTTACATTTGCTGAGGAGAACTTTACTTCCAACTATGTGGTCAATTTTCGAATAGCTGTGGTGTGGTGCTGAAAAAAATGTATATTCTGTTGATTTGGGGTGGAGAGTTCTGTAGATGTCTATTAGGTCCACTTTGTGCAGAGCTGAGTTCAATTCCTGGATATCCTTGTTAACTTTCTGTCTCGTTGATCTTTCTAATGTTGACAGTGGGGTGTTAAAATCTCCCATTATTATTGTGTGGGAGTTTAAGTCCCTTTGTAGGTCACTCAGGACTTGCTTTATGAATCTTGGTGCTCCTGTGTTGGGTGCATATATATTTAGGTTAGTTAGCTCTTCTTGTTGAATTGATCCCTTTACCATTATGTAATGGCCTTCTTTGTCTCTTTTGATCTTTGTTGGTTTAAAGTCTATTTTATCAGAGACTAGAATTGCAACCCCTGCCTTTTTTTGTTTTCCATTTGCTTGATAGATCTTCCTCCATCCCTTTGAGTCTATGTGTGTCTCTGCACGTGAGATGGGTTTCCTGAATACAGCACACTGATGAGTCCTGACTCCTTATCCAGTTTGCCAGTCTGTGTCTTTTAATTGGAGCATTTAGCCCATTTACATTTAATGTTAATATTGTTATGTGTGAATCTGATCCTGTCATTATGATGTTAGTTGGTTATTTTGCTCGTTAGTTGATGCAGTTTCTTCCTAGCCTCAACGGTCTTTACAATTTGGCATGTTTTTGCAGTGGCTGGTACCGGTTGTTCCTTTCCATGTTTAGTGCTTCCTTCAGGAGCTCTTTTAGGGCAGGCCTGGTGGTGACAAAATCACTCAGTGTTTGCTTGTCTGTAAAGTATTTTATTTCTCCTTCACTTATGAAGCTTAGTTTGGCTGGATAGGAAATTCTGGGTTGAATATTCTTTTAAGAATGTTGAATATCAGCCCCCACTCTCTTCTGGCTTGTAGAGTTTCTGCCGAGAGATCAGCTGTTAGTCTGATGGGCTTCCCTTTGTGGGTAACACGACCTTTCTCTCTGGCTGCCCTTAACATTTTTTCCTTCATTTCAACTTTGGTGAATCTGACAATTATGTGTCTTGGAGTTGCTCTTCTTGACGAGTATCTTTGTGGTGTTCTCTGTATTTCCTGAATCTGAATGTTGACCTGCCTTGCTAGATTGGGGAAGTTCTCCTGGATAATTTCTTGCAGAGTGTTTTCCAACTTGGTTCCATTCTCCCCGTCATTTTCAGGTACACCAATCAGATGTAGGTTTGTTCTTTTCACATCGTCCCAAATTTCTTGGAGGCTTTGTTCATTTCTTTTTATTCTTTTTTCTCTAAACTTCCCTTCTCGCTTCATTTCATTCATTTCATCTTCCATCAGCGATACCCTTTCTTCCAGTTGATTGCATCTGCTACTGAGGCTTCTGCAATCTTCGTGTAGTTCTCGAAACTTGGCTTTCAGCTCCATCAGCTCCTTTAAGCCCTTCTCTCCATTCGTTATTCTAGTTATCCATTCTTCTAATTTTTTTTTAAAGTTTTTAACTTCTTTGCTATTGTTTTGAATTTCCTCCTATAGCTCAGAGTAGTTTGATCATCTGAAGCCTTCTTCTCTCAACTTCTCAAAAGTCACCCTCCATCCAGCTTTGTTCCGTTGCTGGTGAGGGACTGCGTTCCTTTGGAGGAGGAGAGGTGCCCTGCTTTTTGGGGTTTCCCATTTTTCTGCTCTGTTTTGTCCCCATCTTTGTGGTTTTATCTACTTTTGGTCTTTGATGATGGTGATGTACAGATGGGTTTTTGGTTTGGATGTCCTTTCTGTTTGTTAGTTTTCCTTCTACCAGACAGGCCCCTCAGCTGCAGGTCTGTTGGAGTTTACTAGAGGTCCACTCCAGACCCTGTTTGGCTGGGTGTCAGCAGCAGTGGCTGCAGAACAGCGGATTTTCATGAGACCACAAATTCAGCTGTCTGATAGTTCTTCTGGAAGTTTTGTCTCAGAGGAGTACCCGGCTGAGTTAGGTGTCAATCTGTCCCTACTGGGGGGTGCCTCCCAGTTAGGGTGCTCAGGGGCGAGGGACCCACTTTAGGAGGCAGTCTGTCCGTTCTCAGATCTCCAGCTGCGTGCTGGGAGAACCACTACTCTCTTCAAAGCTGTCAGTCAGACAGGGACCTTTAAGTCTGTGGAGGTTCCTGCTGACTTTTTGTTTGTCTGTGCCCTGCCCCCAGAGGTGGAGCCTACAGAGGCAGGCAGGCCTCCTTGAGCTGTGTTGGGCTCCACCCAGTTCGAGCTTCCTGGCTTCTTTGTTTACCTAAGCAATCCTGGGCAGTGGTGGGCTCCCCTCCCCCAGCCTCAATGCCGCCTTGCAGCTTGATCTGAGACTGCTGTGCTAGCAAACAGCAAGACTCCATGGGCATAGGACCCTCCGAACCACGTGTGGGACACAATCTCCTAGTGTGCCATTTTCCAGGCCCATTGGAAAAGCGCAGTATTAGGGTGGGACTGACCCGATATTCCAGGTGCAGTCTGTTACCTCTTTCTTTGACTAGGAAAGGGAACTCCTTGACCCCTTGCACCTCCCGAGTGAGGCAATGCCTCGCCCTGCTTCTGCTTGCACACAGTGGGCTTCACCGACTGTCCTGCACCCACTGTTTGGCACTCCCTAGTGAGATGAAACCGATACCTCAAACAGAAAGGCAGAAATCACCTGTCTTCTGTGTCGCTCAGGCTGGGAGCTGGAGACCGGAGCTGTTCCTATTCGGCCATCTTGGCTCCTCCTCGTTTATAATGAGTTTCATTAGTTTCTAGAAAAAACAATGGTTTAAAAAATTTCAGTACATAAGACATTGAAGAGTCTATGAATGTTCCAGAAATCTGAAAACATATACCATTAATCAAAAGTTTCTCCATTCATGTTGACTAGCATTTGCCTTAGGTGCTAGAATTAATGGATTTGTGTTAAAAATAAACACCTGAAATCTAATTCCCTAACTGCATTATAACACACTTGATTACAAGTACTTAGCTTTTATTTAGTACTTATAATAACTTTAAATGGTAGCAAAATGGGCTTCCCCCAAGAGGACTGCTTTGTTGATCCTGAGTTGGGGTCCTAAGCCAGAAGTTAACTATGCTTTCATATATTCTTGCAAGTAGAAGTACAGTATTGGTGTATATTCTCTTTAGATGGATAGCTAAGCCCAGAGGAAATAATGGTAATTGGCACCATATGACCGTATGCAATTCATGTGCATATTTATATCAAGAAAAGAACATTATAGGTCTGATGAGACCCTATTTTGTTCAACAATGTCATCTGTATGTGTCTGTTTCAGACACTTGGAAGTCAAGGGATTCTGTGCTGGATTGTAAAGCATGTGCTTCTGCTTGATGTAGCTACTCAATTTTGTATTCTTGACTAATAAAGTCATAAACATAATTCAACCACTGTGTGTGTGCTCTCCTTCCATTAATTTATACTTTACCAAAAAGTATTGAATGTGTGTGTTATGTAACAGTTTCCTGTAAATGATACTAAATGATTTATTAGCTTTATTCAATTAAAGTTTTGTGTTTTCTTCTATGACTACATTACTTGTTAACAAGAAATTTCTTTGACTGAAAACTTCAAGCAAGATTATCTGGGTAACTCTTTCAAATAGAATTGTACCTGTATTTTGGGATTGAATATATTAATTTCTTTTACTGTTTTAACAGGACAAAATTTTACAAGATAAGGCACTTTTTCAAAGCCTGCTTCTCCTCTCATTTTCCCTATCTCTGTGATTGACACCTCCAACACCTGTAGCCTGCCTCTGCTCTCTCTTAACAAAGTCCTACTGATACTACTTCCTAAGTATTTTTCAGCCCTGTCCTTCCTCTCCATCATGATGGACTCATTTCCAGTTGAAATCCTTATGGTACCCTCCCTGGATTATTGCAGTAATCAGAGAGCTGGTCTCCTTAACTCAAGATTCATTTCTTCTCATCTCTTGTTCCCAGTGACATCAGAAAGATATTTTAAAAGGATGAACTAGAATTAATTACATAAAACACACATACACACATAAATAATACTTAAACCTTACAATGATGTTCCAATTACATAAAATATAATATAGGAAGCACTTTATGTTCTGGCCTCAATCTTTCAATTCAAACTTATCTCCTGCCACTATCTACTTTGAACATTGTATTCCGGCTACTTTAGAATTATAATAATATATAATATTCATAGAGCCCTTCCTGGATTCCTATCACTGTACAAAATACTTCACATATAACATTTGATCTTTGATAACTTTATTAGGCAGGTACTATTATTATCTATGTGTCTATATCTATACATATAAAATCTATATTTTATAGATAAGAAAAAAGAAGAGTAAAAACTTGCCAAAATTACAAAGCTTAGAAGTGTAGCAGTTGGGATTTGAATCTAGGCATCCTGCCTCTACAGTCCACAGTGGCTTTCTTGTGCCAAAAGGCTTGCAGTTCCCTAGACTTGACATTTCTCGAAATCTGTGTCTTTCATATGCTCTTCCAATTGTCTGGAAAATCTTTCCCAACCTCAGTCTGCCTGTGGTACTCATGTTCTCCCCACAAGAATTGACTCCATCTGTCCCCTCTCCATGAAAATTTCTCTGAATCTCAGCACTTTGGGAGGCCGAGGCAGGTGGATCACCTGAGCTCAGGAGTTTGAGACTGCCCTGGGCAACATGGTGAATCCCCGTCTTTACTAAAATACAAAAAACTCGCCAGGTATGGTGGCACACGCCTGTAATTCCAGCCGCTCCGGAGGCTGAGGCAGGAGATTACTTGAGCCTGGGAGGCAGAGGGTGCAGTGCGCCAAGACTGCACCACTGCACTCCACCTTGGGCTACAGAGTGAGACTCTGTCAAAAAAAAAAAAAAGAAAGTAAGTTTCCCTGGTAAGGGCCCATGCCTTGGCACTGAGGGCATCTTGCAAAACTCAAGGATGCCACTTGGCATAGCAGATAGAAAATAATTGTGATATGAGGCAAGCCTGAATTGGATTTATGGCTCTATTGCATATTGGTTTTGTGATTTGGGGAAAGTCATTTAATCTCTCTGAATTTTAGTTTCTTTAGGGATTAATAGTACCTTTTCCAGGGAGCTGTTATTAGGATGAGACAACGACCAGAACATAGCAAGAATTCATTAGTGCTCTCACCACCCTTCCTCCGTTGCAGCTCTCAGTATCCGAATGGCAATCGTGCATCTTCTCATCAGCCTGTGAATTGCTTCCCCTTTCATCTTTGGCTCTGCAGTATTCAGTGTCACTAGTGAAATGTGTGAAATGAATGAATCGACAACTGATCCTTAATACCTAATGAGACAAGTGAATGAATCCTTTTGTTCATTTTATGGCCAGAAAGATAGTGTAATTAAGTAATAACAACTGGCAAAAAAGAGAAACTCCACCTATACTTTGTCCTTTTCTCAAGTAGCATCTAAAACTTTTTCCTTCTGATTAAAAAATTATCACTGAAGGATCTCTTTGAATGTGTCTTGAATTTTATATAAGCAGATGATCACAGCTCAGCATAATATTAGATTATATGATTTTAAAAATTGGTTCATAGTTTTATAGTCTTGGAATATCTATCTATCTATCTATCTATCTATCTATCTATCTATCTGTCTATCTATCTAGGTATCTATCTATCTGCCTACCTACCTACCTACCTACCAATCTGTCATCTTCAAATATATTTAGGCCGCTTTCTTGAGGCTAATTTTTTATTCCATTCTTTCATTTTTTTCAAGATACCAGTATTCCCTGGTGTATTGGGTCCAGGTATTTATGATTAGGAGAAGAAATGATTCAGTGGCAGCTCCCCAGGATTTTGAATTATGAGATATGAAACTAGAAATGGTAACTTAGGTGGATTGTTTGAGAACACTGTGTATTACTGCTTCTGTATCAACTTCTCTTCTCCTTTGTTCATACTTTTTTAATACACATTTCAAGCACTATGTATTGGTGAACATTTGAACCCAAATCATATAACAATAGAAGATGCCATAGTTGGAAAGGCATAAAAGGTCATTCTAAATGTGTGAACAAGTTAGAGAACTACAAAATTAGAGATCATCATTGCTATATTGCAGACAGACTTCATTGCTTTTCACAGAAATTAAGCCATAGATAACAATGACAGGTTGAAATAGGTCATGATTTCTAAAAATAATGTCATGTAAATTACCTATGTAAATATATTAAAATATGAATTATTTGAAAAAATGAATAGTAGGTCCTCAGAATAGCCCTACACATAAGTATATAATAAAAGCATGAGTTCAAGAGCAGAATGTTAATGAAGCTCCCTGTCTTGGTTTCTTTAATAAGATTCTTCTATTCTGCTTTCTGGAACTATTATGTTCCCAATGTAAACTTTGTACCAAGTTAAAAGTAAGGCCCCTTTTGCCCCATTTTTCTGTCTTCCTGGCTCTCTAGTCCTAGAAAGTTAAAAAGAGTCAGAAAATCCCATCTTTTCTTCTATGAAGTTTGGGAGAAATGTCAAATAGGCTATAAAGTGTTGCACTTGATAATCCAAGCATCCTTCTACTGATAGTAGAGTCTTATTATCCTTCCTCAGATATATGCAATGATGAAAATAGATAATGAGAAAGCATGCACCCAAGTAACTCTTTGAGTGTATAAGGGCTGATTAAGTTGAAAGAAGATTGCCAGGCGAGGTGGCTCATGCCTGTAATCCCAGCACTTTGGGAGACTGAGGCAGGCAGATCACTTGAGGTCAGGATTTCAAGACCAGCCTCGCCAACATGGCAAAACCCCGTCTCTATTAAAAATACAAAAAGTATTCGGGCATGGTAGCGCGTGCCTGTAATCCCAGGTACTCGAGAGACTGAGGCAGGAGAATCACTTGAACCCAGGAGGCAGAGGTTGCAGTGAGCTGAGATGATGCTACTGCACTCCAGCCTGGGCAGAAGAGTGAGACTCCATTAAAAAAAAATTGCAAGGTATCTACTAATCTAAAAAATGCACAGCCTCAGTTCTCAAAGAGTTTATGTTGTAGGATCATGTCAGTTCCATATATAATTTGTTTATCACAACTGCACACTGTTACGTAAAGGAAATGCACAACTTGAGATATTTATTTTGGCTAGAAAACTGAGAAACATTAATAGAGGCAATTTGTGAACTGTCTTTTCAAGGAGGTCTTTAAATGGAATGTATTCATGATAATGTTAATGCAGGGCTACCTAGAGACAGAGGGAAAAATTAAACAAGTTTTTTTTTTAACTTAACTTTTGGACTCAGCTATTAAGAAAGCATTTAAAAGTAAAGTCAAATTCAAATCTTTCTATCCTGTGAGCTCTGCCTCTCATCTCTGTCAGGCTGAAACTCCATCAAAGACTGGCGGTCACATGAATGGAGTGGAAAATATTCTCTAGTTTATTTGTTTGTCTATTTTTTCTTTAATGTTCCAACTCACATAATAAGCTTAATATGAAAATTAAAAGCAATCACATGTAATTCTCAATATCAGAGTAGATGAGAGTGGCTGCCTTCTCACCAATACCCAGAATGCATTGCAGCTTTCCCAGCTGCCCTTGCACCTTCTCAATAGCCATGTGACCAGCTTTGGTGACTGCTGTGTGTCAATGAAGGGAGTATTTTCCCCTTTCCCTAGCTAACATGCAGATGTGGTGATGAGCTCTTTTTGGCCACAAAAGCCATGCCATAGTGATTGGATAAAAGAAAAATAGAAGATACCCAAGCACTGACCTCCCTGTAAAGCTATGCTGCCTTAATAACTTGTTCTATTATGTGACTGGGAAATAGTCTCTTTTCTTCTCTAAGCCACTCTTATTTTGAACTTCTATCACAGCCACCAAACCTGTATCTTAACTAACACAAAACTTTGTACCTGGAAGAGGAGCTGAACAGAAGAGAATCTGAAATGCGTGGCATTTACTCAGAATTCCCCAGCATGGGCCGGGCGCGGTGGCTCACGCTTGTAATCCCAGCACTTTGGGAGACCGAGGCGGGCGGATCACGAGGTCAGGAGATCAAGACCATGGTGAAACCCCGTCTCTACTAAAAATACAAAAAATTAGCTGGGCATGGTGGCGGGTGCCTCTAGTCCCAGCTTCTCAGAGAGGCTGAGGCAAGAGAATGGTGTGAACCCGGGAGGCGGAGCTTGCAGTGAGCCGAGATCGCGCCACTGCACTCCAGCCTGGGTAACAGAGCTAGACTCCGTCTCAAAAAAAAAAAAAAAAAAATTCCTCAGCATGTGACAGTGATAAAGCTGGTGAGTTTTGCTAGGCCATGGACAAATGTTTGTTAAAACCATCTATGATGTCATGGAAGGTAGAGCACATGGCATCTGAACCTCTAACTCCAAAGAACATGGAGGAAAACATTTCAAGTGTTTGGTATAAGATGCTTGCTTCTTGCTACTTTTAGTAAAGGCTCCAAGAGAGGAACTCAAGCTGGAGCTAACCAACATAAAACAGGGCAGGAAAGGACTATAACTACACTAAGAAGACTCTCTGCCTGTGGCTTGAGATTGAAGTTGGCTAAAGTCTGGGAGGAGCTTCACAGTAAGCCTGCCAACTACTTCCCTACACTGATGCAGCTGGAAGAAGTGGATCTGAAGAGCCTGCCCTAGCAGGAGATAAAATTGTGGCCCCAAGCCAAGGCAGCCAAACAATGAATATCCCTAATCTGAAAATCTGAAATCTGAAATGCTTCAAAATCTGAAAGTGTTTAAGCACTTACATGATGCTCAAAGGAAATGTTCATTGGAGCATTTCAGATTTCAGATTTTCAAATTAAGGATACTCAACTGGTAAGTATAATGCAAATATTCCAAAATCTGAAAAATATTCAAAATCCAAAATACTTCTGGTCCCACGCATTTTCAATAAGGGATACTCAACAAGTATTTTAAAAGATCAAAATAAGGTAAGAGAATATGGATATTTAAGCTTATGGTTCTTTACATGGAACAGTTGAGGCCATTAAAAAATGTCTAAGACGTAGGCAGTGGAAAGCTGAATTCAAGAAAAAGTCTCAGAGCTGAGGAAACAAAGAACCTATGAGGTTAAGGTGTTAGATGAGCCAACCACATGAGTGTGAAAGGGAGGCCAAATGAGAAAATCATGTTGCTTGGGTGGAAAGGAAGTTCTGGAATAAATGTGGCAGTTGTTAGAAGACATTATAGTCAGAAGACATTATAGTTAGATGGATAGACAGTAAAGAAGGGGCTTTTGTATTAAAATAGAGGAATAGTGGTTGGGAATAGGAAATATGGAGCTAAAATTATGCCAACCCACTTCTATTAAATAAATTCTATGACACCTTAGCCTTTGGGAAAATGACTAGCCTTCAGTGGAGCACATGTCAAGGGAAGCAATGTCCCCATAGAGATAGCTGAATTTTAATTAAAGCAAAGAAATGGAGTCGATGTCCTCTAATGAGGTTTCCAGAAGTCACACTGAAAATATTTGGGAGGGAGGGAATATTGATTCAGAAGTAAAACACAGAACAGTATGGAGATAAGACACTGGAGAGCATAAATGAGTCGAGTTTTCAAAAAAATAGAACAAAATTTTTTGAAGTCAGTTGCCTATTATCTTCCCTCATAGTTCTTAGGGAGACATAACTAAAGGCCTCCAAAGAATTTGTGTCTGTCCATAGGGTACAGAATAAATTTATTTCAAAGATCACCTCCTCCCACAGTTGATTATTTGACTTAGGGCAAAAGACTGAATGTAAATAGTAGCGAAACTGTCTCTGATATTATTGTAAGGAATAAAATAATTTTGCTTTGTAAATAAAATAGAATATTCTCTAGAGAGAACTGACCGAAACTCAATTTTAGGACTGGTCCTGAAATTCAGAAATGCCTTTCCCATATTGCCTAACTGTGCCTTTTTCACTGGAAATAAAAGTGCAGCCTTCATGGAGCATGCCTCCCCAGAGATCAGTGAAATCAATGAGAAATGCAACGTCCATTTGTCAGTAAAGACATGTGAAGTTTGATGGGTTTCTTGGGACTGGACAGCTAGCTAAAGATTCTAAAGAAAAATTAAGTGGGGCACAGAAACCAAAAATCTCAAGAGATCTTTGAAGAAGGAAACATGAAAAATGGGACAAATTTAGAGAACTGTTGCTGGCATAGATGTTAACTTCCAGAAGAAGATGGAAATAGACTACCATACAAAACAAAAAAGACAGAAGAGAATATTAGCACTCTGTTGCAAAGGAGAATAGGTATGCTCAACTGGTAAGTATAATGCAAATATTCCAATATCTGAAAAAACCCCAAATCCAAAATACTTCTGGTTCCATGCATTTTGGATAAGGGATACTCAACAGGTAAAATGAAAGAGTTATATTCTTTTTGTAGTAGTAATTCCACTTTTCAGGGGCAAATACATTTTGATTATTTTATCACCTTTCAGTGAGTTGTTTTTGTTCTTTAGCCAAGGATGTACGTTTGAGGTAAGAAGTAAAGCATAAAGTATATGATTTTGTGTGTGTGTTTTTATCTTGCTATACCCGTAGGGAATGTTTAATTCTGCCTTGGAAGTGGCCAAATTTGAAGGTGCTGTGATTCAAACTGTCAGCGAGATAAGGCAGCAGATCAAGAAAGCGCTCCAGGCTCCAGAAGGAGCCTTCCAGGCCAGCTTTGAGTATAAGCTGCTAATGAGCAGTGAGTGTCTTGAGTAGTGTTCAGGGCAGGGTGTTACCATTCGTGCTTGACTTCTAGCCAGTGTGACGAGAGGCTGGAGTCAGGTCTCTAGAGAGTTGGGCAGCTCCAGCCTTAGATCTCCCAGTCTTATGTGGTGTGCCCATTCGCCTTGTGTCTGCAGCCCCCTGGCCACACCCAGTAACAGTTCTGGGATCTATGAGACTAGCTTCTTTAGTGAGCTTTCCCTTCAAATACTTTGCAACCAGGTAGAGAAGTTTGGAGTGAAGGTTTTGTTCTTTGTTTCTTCGCAATATGGATATAAATCTTCTTTTGAAAATGTTAAAGTAAATTACCTCTCTTTTCAGATCCTGTCTTCATGTGAACTTGGTATCCTGTTTCCATCCCAGCCTTCTATAACCCAGTAACATCTTTGTTGAAACCAGTGGGTGAGAAAGACACCTGGTCAGGAATGCAGACCACAGGACAACTCAGGCTCACCCACGGCATCAGACTAAAGGTGAACAAGGAGTCTGTATAAAGTACTGGTGGTGTGTGTGTTAGTGGAGATGCAGCCTGTGCTCTGCAGACAGGGAGTCACACACTTTCTATAATTTCTTAAGTGCTTTGAATGTTCAAGCATAAAGTCTAACATTAAATTGATTGAACGAGTGTATATTCATGGAATATTTTGGAATGGAATACCAAAAAATGGTAATAGTGGTTCTTTCTTGATTGAAGACAAACTTTCTTCTTTAAATTTTATTTTATATATTTGAGGTTGACCACATGACCTTAAGGATACATACAGACAGTAAACTGGTTACTGTAGTGAAGCAAATTAACATGTCTACCATCTCACATAGTTACATTTTTTGTGTGTGACAGGAACAGCTAAAATCTACTTATTTAACAAAAATCCCAAAGACAATACATTTTTATTAACTATAGCCCTCATGATGTACATCAGATCTCTAACTTGATCATCCTATATGTCTGCTACTTTGTATTTTTTTAATGTACATCTCCCCATTTGCTATTGGTCATTTCCTATTTGGCTCATTTTTCAACTGGGTTGTTTTTCTGTTATTAAAAGAGTTCTTTACTGATTTTTGGACATTAACACTTTATCAGATATGTGATCTGCAAATATTTCTTCCAGTCTGTAGGTTCTCTTTTCATTTTGTTCATTGTTTCCTTTGCTGTGCAGAAGCTTTTTAGTTTCATGCAGTCCTCCTTGTTTGTTTCCATTTGTAGCCTGGCTTGTGGTGTGATATCCAAAAAATAATTGCTAAGGCCAATGTCAAGAGGCTTTCCCCATATGTTCTCTTCTAGGAGTTTTACAGTTTCAGGTTTTATTTGGGTCTTGGGTCTTGTATCTGTTTTGAGATTATTTTTGTGTATGGTGTATGATCAGGGTCCATTTTTATACTTTTGCATGTGAAAATCCAGTTTTACCAGCACTATTATTGAAGAGACTATTTTTCTTTCCATTGTGTTGTCTTGTTTGCCCTTGTCAAAAATTAGTTGACAGTATATGTTTGGATTTATTTCAAAGGTCTCTGTTCCGTTCCATTGGTTTATATTTTTTGTTTTTAAGCCAGTATCATACTGTTTTGATTACTATAGCTTTGTAATACAATTTTAAATCAAGAGGTGTGGTGCCTCCAACTTTTTCTTTCACAGTAATCTGTTGGCTTTGGGGTTTTTTGTGGTTCCATATGAGTTTCAGGATTTTGGGTTTTTTTTGTTTTTTTTTTTTTTGAGATGAAGTCTCACTCTGTTGCCCAAGTTGGAGTGCAGTGGCACAATCTTGGCTCACTGCAACTTCCACTTCCCGGATTCAAGCAATTCTCCTGCCTCAGCCCCG
Organism: Nomascus leucogenys; assembly: GCF_006542625.1. Taxonomy (NCBI): domain Eukaryota; kingdom Metazoa; phylum Chordata; class Mammalia; order Primates; family Hylobatidae; genus Nomascus; species Nomascus leucogenys. The sequence continues at coordinate 65,596 of NW_022097360.1, forward strand.
AGTAGCTGGGACTACAGGCACATGCCACTATATCTGGCTAATTTTCATAGTTTTAGTAGAGACAGGGTTTCACTATGTTGGCCAGGCTGGTCTCCAACTCCTGACCTCGTGATCCACCTGCCTTGGCCTCCCAAAGTGCTGGGATTACAGGCATGAACCGCAACGCCTGGCCAGCACTGTTTTTCTCTGTTCTGTGAAGAATGCCGTCAGAACTTTGATGAGCATTGTA
>NW_022097361.1:0-69863 GCF_006542625.1 Nomascus leucogenys
CAACACAGGAGCACCCAGATTCATAAAGCAAGTCCTGAGTGACCTACTAAGGGACTTAAACTCCCACACAATAATAATGGGAGATTTTAACACCCCACTGTCAGCATTAGACAGATCAACGAGACAGAAAGTTAACAAGGATATCCAGGAATTGAACTCAGCTCTACATAAAGTGGACCTAATAGACATCTACAGAACTCTCCACCACAAGTCAACAGAATATACATTTTTTTCAGCACCACACCACACCTATTCCAAAATTGACCACATAGTTGGAAGTAAAGCTCTCCTCAGCAAATGTAAAAGAACAGAAATTATAACAAACTGTCTCTCAGACCACAGTGCAATCAAACTAGAACTCAGGATTAAGAAACTCACTCAAAACCGCTCTACTACATGGAAACTGAACAACCTGCTCCTGAATGACTATTGGGTACATAATGAAATGAAGGCAGAAATAAAGATGTTCTTTGAAACCAACGAGAACAAAGACACAACATACCAGAATCTCTGGGACACATTCAAAGCAGTGTGTAGAGGGAAATTTATAGCACTAAATGCCCACAAGAGAAAGCAGGAAAGATCCAAAATTGACTCCCTAACATCACAATTAAAAGAACTAGAAAAGCAAGAGCAAACACATTCAAAAGCTAGCAGAAGGCTAGAAATAACTAAAATCAGAGCAGAACTGAAGGAAATAGAGACACAAAAAACCCTTCAAAAAATTAATGAATCCAGGAGCTGGTTTTTTGAAAAGATCAACAAAATTGATGGACCACTAGCAAGACTAATAAAGAAGAAAAGAGAGAAGAATCAAATAGATGCAATAAAAAACGAAAAAGGGGATATCACCACCGATCCCACAGAAATACAATCTACCATCAGAGAATACTACAAACACCTCTATGCAAATAAACTAGAAAATCTAGAAGAAATGGATAAATTCCTCGACAAATACACCCTCCCAAGACTAAACCAGGAAGAAGTTGAATCTCTGAATAGACCAATAACAGGTTCTGAAATTGTGGCAATAATCAATAGCTTACCAACCAAAAAGAGTCCAGGACCTGATGGATTCACAGCCGAATTCTACCAGAGGTACAAGGAGGAACTGGTACCATTCCTTCTGAAACTATTCCAATCGATAGAAAAAGGGAATCCTCCCTAACACATTTTATGAAGCCAGCATCGTCCTGATACCAAAACCTGGCAGAGACATAACCAAAAAAGAGAATTTCAGACCAATATCCTTGATGAACATTGATGCAAAAATCCTCAATAAAATACTGGCAAACCGAATCCAGCAGCACATCAAAAAGCTTATCCACCATGATCAAGTGGGCTTCATCCCTGGGATGCAAGGCTGGTTCAACATACGCAAATCAATAAAGGTAATCCAACATATAGACAGAACCAAAGACAAAAACCACATGATTATCTCAATAGATGCAGAAAAGGCCTTTGACAAAATTCAACAACCCTTCATGCTAAAAACTCTCAATAAATTAGGTATTGATGGGACGTATCTCAAAATAATAAGAGCTATCTATGACAAACCCACAGCCAATATCATACTGAATGGGCAAAAACTGGAAGCATTCCCTCTGAAAACTGGCACAAGACAGGGATGCCCTCTCTCACCGCTCCTGTTCAACATAGTGCTGGAAGTTCTGGCCAGAGCAATCAGGCAGGAGAAGGAAATAAAAGGTATTCAATTAGGAAAAGAGGAAGTCAAATTGTCCCTGTTTGCAGATGACATGATTGTATATCTAGAAAACCCCATTGTCTCAGCCCAAAATCTCCTTAAGCTGATTAGCAACTTCAGCAAAGTCTCAGGATACAAAATTAATGTACAAAAATCACAAGCATTCTTGTACACCAATCACAGACAAACAGAGAGCCAAATCATGAGTGAACTCCCATTCACAATTGCTTCAAAGAGAATAAAATACCTAGGAATCCAACTTACAAGGGATGTGAAGGACCTCTTCAAGGAGAACTACAAACCACTGCTCAATGAAATAAAAGAGGATACAAACAAATGGAAGAACATTCCATGCTCATGGGTTGGAAGAATCAATATCGTGAAAATGGTCATACTGCCCAAGGTAATTTATAGATTCAATGCCATCCCCATCAAGCTACCAATGACTTTCTTCACAGAATTGGAAAAAACTACTTTAAAGTTCATATGGAACCAAAAAAGAGCCCGCATCGCCAAGTCAATCCTAAGCCAAAAGAACAAAGCTGGAGGCATCACGCTACCTGACTTTAAACTATACTACAAGGCTACAGTAACCAAAACAGCATGGTACTGGTACCACAACAGAGACATAGATCAATGGAACAGAACAGAGCCCTCAGAAATGATGCCGCATAGCTACAACTATCTGATCTTTGACAAACCTGACAAAAACAAGCAATGGGGAAAGGATTCCCTATTTAATAAATGGTGCTGGGAAAACTGGCTAGCCATATGTAGAAAGCTGCAACTGGATCCCTTCATTACACCTTATACAAAAATTAATTCAAGATGGATTAAAGACTTATATGTTAGACCTAAAACCATTAAAATCCTACAAGAAAACCTAGGCAATACCATTCAGGACATAGGCGTGGGCAAGGACTTCATGTCTAAAACACCAAAAGCAATGGCAACAAAAGCCAAAATCGACAAATGGGATCTCATTAAACTAAAGAGCTTCTGCACAGCAAAAGAAACTATCATCAGAATGAACAGGCAACCTACAGAATGGGAGAAAATTTTTGCAACCTACTCATCTGACAAAGGGCTAATATCCAGAATCTATAATGAACTCAAACAAATTTACAAGAAAAAAACAAACAACCCCATCAAAAAGTGGGCAGAGGACATGAACAGACACTTCTCAAAAGAAGACATTTATGCAGCCAGAAAACACATGAAGAAATGCTCATCATCACTGGCCATCAGAGAAATGCAAATCAAAACCACAGTGAGATACCATCTCACACCAGTTAGAATGGCCATCATTCAAAAATCAGGAAACAACAGGTGCTGGAGAGGATGTGGAGAAATAGGAACACTTTTACACTGTTGGTGGGACTGTAAACTAGTTCAACCATTGTGGAAGTCAGTGTGGCGATTCCTCAGGGATCTCGAACTAGAAATACCATTTGACCCAGCCATCCCATTACTGGGTATATACCCAAAGGACTATAAATCATGCTGCTATAAAGACACATGCACACGTATGTTTATTGCGGCACTATTCACAATAGCAAAGAGTTGGAACCAACCCAAATGTCCAACAACGATAGACTGGATTAAGAAAATGTGGCACATATACACCATGGAATACTATGCAGCCATAAAAAATGATGAGTTCGTGTCCTTTGTAGGGACATGGATGAAACTGGAAAACATCATTCTCAGTAAACTATCGCAAGGACAAAAAACCAAACACCGCATGTTCTCACTCATAGGTGGGAATTGAACAATGAGAACTCATGGACACAGGAAGGGGAACATCACACTCCGGGGACTGTTGTGGGGTGGGGGGAAGGGGGAGGGACAGCATTAGGAGATACACCTAATGCTAAATGACGAGTTAATGGGTGCAGGAAATCAACATGGCACATGGATACATATGTAACAAACTTGCACATTGTGCACATGTACCCTAAAACCCTAAAGTATAAAAAAAAAAAACAAAACAGAAACAACAACAACAACAACAACAACAAAAGCCTAAATCTCACAGGACCTATAAAACAAAAATAGAATTAAAAAAAGAAAAAGGAAAAACAAAAAACCAAGGTATACATGTGACAAATAGCATGATGACTGGAATGATACCTCACATCTCAAGCTAAGAACCTTGAAAAAAGGTTAGAGGAATTGCTAACTAGAATAACCAGTTTAGAGAAGAATATAAATGACCCAATGGAGCTGAAAAACGCAGCATGAGAACTTCGTGAAGCATACACAAGTATCAATAGCCGAATTGATCAAACAGAAGAAAGGATATCAGAGATTGAAGATCAACTTAATGAAATAAAGCATGAAGACAAGATTAGAGAAAAAAGAATGAAAAGGAATGAACAAAGCCTCCAAGAAACATGGGACTATGTGAAAAGACCAAACGTGAGTTTGGTCTTTTCACATAGTGATGGGGAGAATGGAACCAAGTTGGAAAACACTCTTGAGAATATTATCCAGGAGAACTTCCCCAACCTAGCAAGACAGGCCAATATTCAAATTCAAGAAATACAGAGAACACCACAAAGATACTCCTCAAGAAGAGTAACCCCAAGACATATAATCATCATATTCACCAAGGTTGAAATGAAGGAAAAAATGTTAAGGCAGCCAGAGAGAAAGATCGGGTTACCCACAAAGGGAAGCCCATCAGACTAACAGCAGGAAAAGCATTTGACAAAATCCAGCATCTCTTTATAATTAAAACTCTCAGCAAAATTGGTATACAAAGGACATACATCAATGTAATAAAAGCCATCTATGACAAACCCACAGCCAACATAATACTGAATGAGGAAAAGTTGAAAGCATTCCCTCTGAGAACTGGAACAAGACAAGGATGCTGACTCTCACCACGTCTCTTCAGCATATTACTGAAAGTCAAACTGTCACTGTTTGCTGATGATATGATTGTTTACCTTGAAAACACTAGAGACTCCTCCAGAAAGTTCCTAGAACTGATAAAAGAATTCAGCAAAGTTTCCAGATACAAAATTAATGTACACTAATCAGTTGCTCTTCTATACACCAACAGAGACCAAGTGAAGAATCAAATCAAGCTTTTATAATAGCTGCAAAAAATTAAAATACTTAGGAATAAACCTAACCAAGGAGGCAAAAGACCCCTACAAGGAAAGCTACAAAACACTGCTGAAATAAATCATAGATTTCTAATTAACAAATGGAAACACATCCCATGTTAATGGACAGGTAGAATCAATATTGTGAAAATGACTATACTGCCAAAAGCAATCTACAAATTCAATGCAATTCCCATGAAAATAAAACCATCATTCTTCACAGAATTAGAAAAAAAATTCTATAATTCAAATGGAACCAAAAGAGAGCCCGCATGGCCAAAGCAAGACTACACAAAAAGAACAAATCTGGATCTTTACTTGTGACATGCACAGATCAAGAAACTGGAAAATGTGAAGCAACCTTTATTGAGGTATCATCTTAGTGTTTTAGAGAAACTAAGAATTTTAAAAAATGAGAATATCCACATTTGGTTTTGTGTAAAAGTGGTGTTTATATTAAAATACTTTTTCAATGAACTGTATAAGCTATGTTCTTATTAAACTACAGTATATCAGCAAGTGTTGCAAAAAAAGAGACTTCCTCAAGGTTTTTAATAGTCAGACTCCCAAAAGCCAATGATAAAGAAAAAATTCTAAAAGCAGCAAGAGAAAAGGAACAAATAACATGCAGTGGAGCTCCTATACATCTGGTAACAGACTTTGCAGTGGAAATTTTAAAGACCAGGAGAGACAAGCATGATATATTTTAAGAGCTGAAGGAGAAAAAAAAACCCTTTTATCCTAGAGTAGTATATCCAGCAAAAAAATAGCCTCAGACATGAAGGAGAAATAAAGACTTTCCTAGAAAAACAAATACTGAGGGATTTCATCAACACCAGACCTGTCCTACAAGGAATGTCAGAGAGATTTCTTCAATCTGAAAGAAAATGACATTGATGAGCAGGAATATATCATCCAAATATACAAAACTCAATGGCAAAAGTAAGTACACAGAAAAACACAGAATAGTATAACACTGTAATTGTGGTGCCTAAACTACTTGTATTTTGAGTAGGAAGATTAAAAGATGAAACAATAAAAAATAATGAATAAATTTCAGACATGGAAAATACAGTAAGATATAAATAAAAACAAGAAGAGGTTAAAAAGTCAGGAGACAAAGTTACAGTTTAGGCATTTTATTAGTTTTCTCTTTGCTTGTTTGTTTATGCAATTATTGTTACATTGTCATTGGTTTAAAATTATGGGTTAAAGATATTATTTGCAAGCCTTATGGTAACCTCAAATTGAAAAACATACAACAGGTACACAAAGAATGAAAAGTAAGAGATTAAAACATATCACCAATGAACAAAAGGAATACAGGAAGGAAGGAGAGAAGGAAGCTAATACCACAAAACAACCAGAAAACAAACAACAAAATGACAGAAGTAAGTCTTTTTTTAAAATCAATAATAACATTTAAGGTAAACGAACTAAACTGTCCAATCAAAAGACAGAGAGTTCCTGAATGGATTAAAAACAGGACTCAATGATCTGTTGCTTACAAGACATCCACTGTATTTATAAAGATACACAGACTGAAAATAAAGGGATGGAAACAATATTCTATGCCAATGGAAACCAAGAAAGAGCAGGAATAGATACACTTATCAGAGAAAACAGATTTTAAAGCAAAAGTCTAAAAAGAGACAAAGAAGGTAATTATATAATGATTAAGGGCTAATTCAGCAAGAGAATATAACAATTGTAAATATATACACATCCAGGTATATAAAGCAAATAATAGAGTTAAAGAGAGAGATATACCCCAATACAATTATATTAATAACTGGAGACTTCAACTTCCCACTTTCTGCAATGGACAGATCATCCTGACAGAAAATCAACAAAGAAACATTGGACTTAATCTGCATTGTAGAACAAATGGACCTAATACATACCTATGAAACATTTCATCCAGTGGCTGAATGCACTTTTCTCCTCAGCTCATGGCTATTTCTTAAGGATAGACCATGTTAAGCCACAAAACAAGTCTGAAAAAAATTGAAATTATATCAAGTGTCTTATCTGGCCACATGGAATACAACTAGGAATCAATAACAAGAGGAATTTTGAAAATCATATCAACACATGGAAATTAAACAATATGCTCCTGAGTGCAAGTGGATCAGTAAATAAAGAAGGAAATTTAAACAAATGATAATGGAAACACAACATATCGAAACCTACAGGATACAGCAAAAGAAGTACTAAGAAGTATATTTTTAACTATAAGTGTCTACATCAAAAAAGTAGAATAAACTGAAAGAAACAACCTCATGACACATCTAAAAGAACTAGAAAAGCAAGAGCAAACCAAACCCCAAATCAGTAGAAGAAAAGAAATAATAAAGATTAGAGCAGACATGGATAGGAAGAATAAATATTGTGAAAATAGCCATACTGCCCAAAGTAATTCATAGATTCAATGCTATTCCCATCAAGCTACCAGTGACTCTCTTCACAGAATTAGAAAAAACTACTTTAAATTTCATATGGAACCAAAAAAGAGCCCGTATAGCCAAGACAATCTTAAGCAAAAAGAACAAAGCTGGAGACATCATGCTACCTGGCTTCAGACAGTAACCAAAAGTTACAGTAACTTAAGGTTACAGTAACCAAAACAGCATGGCACTGGTACCAAAGCAGATATATAGACCAATGGAAAAGAACAGAGACCTCAGAAATAACACCACGCATCTAAAACCATCTGATCTTTGACAAACCTGGCAAAAACAAGCAATGGGGAAAGGATTCCCAATTTAATAAATGACGCTGGAAAAACTGGCTAGCCACATGCAGAAAACAGAAACTGAACCCCTTCCTTACACCTTATACAAAAATTAACTCAAGATGGATAAAAGACATAAATGTAAAACCAAAAACCATAAAAACCCTAGAAGAAAACCTAGGCAATACCATTCAGGACATAGGCATGGGCAAAGACTTCATGACTAAAACACCAAAAGCAACTGCAACAAAAGCCAAAATTGACAAATGGGATCTAATCAAACTCAAGAGCTTCTGCACATCAAAAGAAACTATCATCAGAGTGAACAGTCAATCTACAGAATGGGAGAAAATTTTTGCAAGCTACCCAACTGACAAAGGCCTAATATCCAGAATGTACAAGGAACTTAAACAAATTTACCAGAAAAAAACAACCCCATCAAAAAGTGGGCAAAGGATGTCAACAGACACTTCTCAAAAGACAACATTTATGTGGCCAGCAAACATGAAAAAAAGCTCATCATCACTGGTCATTAGACAAATGTAAATCAAAACCACAATGAGATACCATCTCATGCCAGTTAGAATGGTGATCATTAAAAAGTCTGGAAACAACAGATGCTGATGAGAATGGGGAGAAATAGGAAAACTTTTATACTGTTAGTGGGAGTGTAAATTAGTTCAACCATTGTGGAAGACAGTGTGGCGATTCCTCAAGGATCTAGAACCAGAAATACCATTCGACCCAGCAATCCCATTACTGGGTATGTACCCAAAGGATTATAAATCATTCTACTATAAAGACACATGCACACGTATGTTTATTGCAACACTATTTACAATAGTAGAGACTTGGAACCTACCCAAATGCCCATGGGTGATAGACTGGATAAAGAAAATGTGGCACATATATGCCATGGAATACCATGCAGCCATAAAAAAGGATAAGTTCATGTTCTTTGCAGGGACATGGATGAAGCTGGAAGCCATTATTCTTAGCAAACTAACACAGGAACAGAAAACCAAACACCACATGTTCTCACTCATAAGCAGGAGTTGAACAGTGAGAACACATGGACACAGGAAGGGGAACATCACACATTGGGGCCTGTCGGGGGTTGGGGGAAAGGGGAGGGATAGCATTAAGACAAATACCTAATGCATGTGGGGCTTAAAACCTAGATGATGGGTTGATAGGTGCAGCAAACCACTGTGGCATATATATACCTATGAAACAAACCTGCATGTTCTGCACATGTATCCCAGAACTTAGGGTAAAAAAAAAAATTAGAGCAGAAATAAATTAAAATAAAATAAATAACACAATGCAAATGATCAATAAAATTAAAAGTTAGTTTTTGAAAAGATAAACAAAATTGACAAACATTTAGCCTAACTAAACAAAGGGAGAAGATCCAAATAAATCAGAGATTAAAAAGGAGACATTGTAACTGATACCACAGAAATTCAAAACGTCAATAGAGGCTACCATTAACAACTATATGCCAATAAGTTTGAACACTTAGAAGAAATAGATTAATTACTAGACATGAATAGCATACCAAGGTTGAACCATGAGAAATTTAAAACCTGAACAGAGTAATAAAAAATAATGGGATCAAAGCTATAATAAAAGGTCTTTCAGCAAAGAAAAGCTCTGGACCTGATGGCTTCACTGCTGAATTTTATCAAACATTTAAGGAAGAACTAATGGCATTTTTATCATATTATTCCAAAAAAAAATACAGGAGGAGGGAATACTTCCAAACTCATTCTATGAGGCTAAAATTACCCTGATACCAAAATCAGACAAAGACACATTAAAAAAAGAAACCTACAGGCTAATATCCCTGTTGAACATTGATGCAAAAATCTTCAACAAAATACTAGAAAACTGAATTCAGCAACACATTAAAACAATGATTCATTATTACTAAGGGGAATTTATCCCACGGATGCAAGGACAGTCCAACATATGCATATCAGTTAGCATGATGTATCATATTGACCAAATAAAGGACAAAACCATGTGATCATTTCCAGTGATGCTGAAAAAGCATTTGATAAAATTCAACATCCATTTCTGATAAAAAAAAACTCTCAAAAAACTGAGCATAGAAGAAACATACCTCAATGTAATAAAAGCCATAAACAACAGACCCATAGCTGGTATCATACAGAATGGAGAAAAAATTGAAAGCTTTCATCTAAGATCTGGAACACAAAAGATGCCTACTGTCATCACGGTTATTCAACATGGCCCTTGAAGTCCTAGCTGGAGCAATCAGAGAAGAGAAAGAAATCAAGGACATTCAAATTAGAAAAGTTGAAGTCAAATTATTCTTGTTTGCAGATGATATAATCTTATATTTGGAAAAATCTAAAGACCCCACCACAAAGCTATTAGAAATGAAAAATAAATTCAGTAAAGCTGCAGGTTACAAATTCAGTGAAGCTGCAGGATACAAAATCAACAAATAAAATCAATAGCATTTCTATATGCCAATAAGGAACCATCTAAAAAAGATCAAGAAAGTAAACATGCTTACAATGGTTACAAATAAAATAAAATACCTAGAAATTAAGTTAATAAAAGGTGAAAAAACCCTCTGATGAAAACTATAAAACATTAATGTAAGAAATTGAAGAGGATTAAAAAAAGGAAAGATATTCCATGTTCATGGATTGGACAAATCAATATTGTTGAAATGTCCATACTACCCAAAGCAACCTACGGATTCAATATAATCCCTATCAAAACATCAATGACATTTTTCACAGAAATAGAAAAAAAATCCTAACATTTAATTGGAACCAAAAAAGACCAAGAATAGCCAAAACTATCTGGAGTAAAAAGAACAAAACTGGAGGAATCACATTACATGACTTCAAATTATACTACAGAGCTATAGCAGCCAAAACAGCATGGTACAGACATAAAAACATACATCAGTGTATGCATAGGTCAGTGTAACAGAATAGAGAACCCAGAGGTAAATCCAAACATCTATAGTTTACTTCTTTTTGAGAAAGGTGTCAAGAATGTACATTGGGGAAAGGACAGCCTCTTCAATACATGGTGCTGGGGAAATGGAATATCCATATGCAGAAGAATGAAACTAGATCCTTATCTCTTACCATATACAAAAATAAAATCCAAATGGATTAAATACTTAAGTCTAAGACCTCAAACTATGAAACTGCTACAAGAAAAAATTGGAAAATTCTCCAGGATATTGGACTGGGCAAGGATTTATTTAATAATACCCCAGAAGCACAGGCAGCCAAAGCAAAAGTGAACAAATGGGATTACATTAAGTTAAAAAAATCCTTCTGCAAATTCTTTGAAACCAAGGAGAACAAAGAGACAACATACTAGAATCTCTGGGTTGCAGCTAAAGCAGTGTTAAGAGGGAAACTTACAGCACTAAGTGCCCACATCAAAAAGCTAGAAAGATCTCAAATCGACACCCTAACATCACAACTAAAAGAACTGGAGAACCAAGAGCAAACAAACTCCAAAGCTAGCAGAAGACAAGAAATAACCAAGATCAGAGTGCAACTAAAGGAGATAGAGATACAAAAAACAAAAAACAAAACAAAACAAAAAACAAAACAAAACCAAATCATCAACAACAGCAACAAAAAACCCTTCAAAAAACTGATGAATCTAGAGGCTAGATTTTTGAAAAAATTAATAAAATATATAGACCACTAGCTAGACTAATGAAGAAAAGAGAGAACACTCAAATAAACACAATAAAAAATGATAAAGGGGATATCACCACTGGCCCCACAGAAATACAAACTACTATCAGAGGATACTATAAATACCTCTATGCAAATAAACTAGAAAATCTAGAAGAAATAGATAAATTCCTGGACACATACACGCTCCCAAAACTGAACTAGGAAGAAGTTGAATCCCTGAATAGACCAATAATAAGTTCTAAATTGAGGCAGTAATTCATAGCCTACTAACCAAAAAAAAAAAAAAAAAAAGTCCAGGTCCAGGTGGATTTATAGCTGAATTCTACTAGAGGTACAAAGGGGGAGCTGGTACAATTCCAAACAATTGAAAAGGAAGGACTCCTCCCTAATTTATTGTATAAGGCCAGCATCATGCTAACCTGGTAGGGATAAAAACCTGGCAGGAATACAACAATAAAAGAAAACTTCAGGCCAATATCCCTGATGAACATCAGTGCAAAAATACTCAATAAAATACTGGCAAACTGAATCCAGCAGCACACAAAAAAGCTTATCAACCCCGATGAAGTTGGCTTCATCCCCAGATGCAAAGCTGGTTCAACATAAACAAATCAGTAAATGTAATTTATCACATAAACAGAACTAAAGACAAAAACCACATGATTATCTCAATAGACACAGAAAAGGCTTTCAATAAAATTCAACATCCCTTCATGTTAAAAACTCTTAATAAACTAGGTATTGAAGGAACATACCTTAAAATAATAAGAGCCATTTATGACAGACCCACAGACAATATCATTCTGAGTGGGCAAAAACTGGAAGCATTCCCCTTGAAAACTGGCACAAGAAAAAGATGCCCTCTCTCACCATTCCTATTCAACATAGCATTGGAAGTTCTGGCCGGGGCAATCAGGCAAGAGAAAGAAGTAAAGGGTATTCGAATTGGAAGACAGGAAGTCAAATTGTCTTCATTTGCAGATGACATGATCCTATATCTGGAAAACCCCATTGACTCATCCCAAAAGCTTCTTAAGCTGATAAGCAACTTCAGCAAAGTCTCAGGATACAAAATCAATATGCAGAAATCACAAGCATTTCTATGCACCAACAACAGACAAGCAGATAGTTAAATCATGAATAAACTCCCATTCACAATTGCTATAAAGAGAATAAAATACCTAGGAATACAGCTAACAAGGAAAATGAAGGACCTCTTCAAGGCGAACTACAAACCACTGCTCAAGGAAATCAGAAAGGTCACAAGCAGATGGAAAAACATTCCATGCTCATGGATAGGAAGAATCAATATTGTGAAAATGGCCATACTGCCCAAAGCAATTTATAGATTCAATACTGTTTCCATTAAACCCCCATTGACATTCTTCAAAGAGTTACAAAAATCTATTTTAAAATTTATATGGAACGAAAAAAGAGCTCATATAGCTGGGACAATCCTAAATCTAGGCAACACTATGCAGGACATAGGAATGGGCAAAGATTTCATGATGAAATCACCAAAAGCAATTGCAACAAAAGCAAAAATTGGCAATGGGATCTAATTAAACTAAAGAGCTTCTGCACAGCAAAAGAAACTATTATCACAGTGAAAAGGCAAGCTACAGAGTGGGAAAAAATTTTTGCAACCTATGCATCTGACAAAGATGTAATATCCAGTCTACAAGGAACTTAAATTTACAAGGAAAAAACCAAAAAACCTTGTTAAAAAGTGGGCAAAGGACATGAACAGACACTTCTCAAAAGAATACATTCATGTGGCTAACAAACATGAAAAAAGCTCAACATCACTGATCATTAGAGAAATGCAAATCAAAATCACAATAACATACCATCTCACACCAATCAGAATGGCAAATATTAAAAAGTCAAGAAATAACATGCTGGCAAGGTTGAGGAGAAACAGTAATGCTTTTACACTATTGGTGGGAAGGTAAATCAGTCTGACTACTGTGGAAGATGGTGTGGTGATTTCTCAAAGATCTAAAACCGGAAATACCCTTTGACCCAGCAATTCCATTACTGAGTATATACGCAAAGGAATATACATCATTCTGTTACAAAGATACTTGCACACATACATTCATTGCAGCACTATTCATAAGAGCAAAGACATGGAATCAACCCAAATGCCCATCAATGATAGACTGGATAAAGAAAATGTGGTACATGTACACCATGAAATACTATGCAGCCATAAAAAATGAGATCATGTCCTTTGCAGAGACATGGATGAAGCTGGAAGCCATTATCCTCAGCAAACTAATGCAGGAACAGAAAACCAAACACTGCATGTTCTCACTTATAAGTGGGAGCTGAACAATGAGAACACATAGACACAGGAAGAGAAACAACACACACTGGGACCTGTTGGGGGTTGGGTGCAGGAAAGGAGAACATTAAGAAAAATAGCTAATTCATACTGGGCTTAATACCTAGGTGATGAGTTGATAGGTGCAGCAAATCACCATGGAACATGTTTACCTGTGTAACAAACCTGCATATCCTGTACATGTACCCCAGCACAGTCATTGTCTTCATCTACTCCCTGATTTATTTTGGTCATTTGAAATATTTGCAATATTTCTTTGTTGAATTTCTCACTTTGTTCCTCTTTTTTTTTTTTTTTAGATGGAGTCTCGCTCTGTCGCTGGGCTGGAATGCAGTGGCACGATCTCGGCTCACTGCAACCTCCGCCTCCCGGGTTGAAGTGATTCTCCTACTTCAGCCTCCCAAGTAGCTGGGACTACAGGCATGCGCCACCACGCCCAACTAATTTTTGTATTTTTAGTAGAGACAGGGTTTCACTATGTTGGCCAGAATGATCTCGATCTCTTGACCTCGTAATCTACCTGCCTCAGCCTCTCAAAGTGCTGGGATTACAGGTGTGAGCCACTGCGCCCGGCCTGTTCATCCATTTTTAGCTTGACTTATGTGTGCATTGTTATGGTAGCTATTTCTAATTTGTTATCACGTTATTCATATACCTCTCTTTGTGGTCAGTTTCTGGGGATTTTTTCGTTCCCTTTTGAGTCATGTTTCTCTGTTTCTTCATGTTCTTTGAAGCTTTGCATTGGTGTATGCACATTTGAAGAAACAGCTCCCTCTCCCTATCTTCCCAGACTAGCTTTTATAGGGAAAGACCTTCACCAATCAACCCAAATAGAGATTCTAGGGGCCTGTCAAACCTTCTCTGTAAGGTGTCTTATCTATATTTGTGTGTGTATATTTCTGATCAAAAGATCTACTGGTTTCTGTTTTAAAATATCTTGCAATCTCTGGCTCCCCGTGGTGTCTGTCTGCTGTACTATGAGTTCTCTGATGCAGCAGGATGACAGTCAGATGTTTTTTATCATGTTTTGTTCCTAAGATATCTAGAGTATCTGGAGTCCCATTGGCATCCTGGGTGGGAAAGATAAAAACACATTTCCTGGGCATCTCCCTGAAAAATTAGAATGTTGGACACATACGTCACTCCCTTGCCTCCCTCCTGAGGGAGAAATCTAAAATTGCCCATCTTATTTTTATTGCACTGAGCTGTACCAGTCACAGATTTTCTTTGTGCTCACCTTCTATTCAGTGACCCAAACATCCAAATATGCAAGTTCCATAAGTGCTCTGAGTGAGGTGAGACAAACACCAGTTCCTCACACAGTGTGTCAAAAGGCCCAGATGTGTATGAATGCTCCACTCCTTCCTTTTCTATGAGGGAGCAGTCATAGGCCAGGGTGTTCTCTCTTGGCACTGAGCTGAAACAACTTTGGGAAGGGGTTGTCATGGGTCAGGTGAAATTACTCTTCTTACCCATTTCAGTGCAACTGTTCTTGGGTTAGTGTTCATCTATGGTTTTACAACATCTTACCTCTATTTTGGAAATCTCATAGGGGTATTTGGATTCAATCATTGTTAAATCAACATTGCTGTGGGGAATTAACAGGTAGGACTTCCTATTTATGATTTTTCTGTGCTTGCGATCATGTCCTAGTGTTTTAGAGGTTTTTATGTACCTTGATCTAAATTACATATCAAAATATGGAAATATTCATTGAGCTGTATATATTTGTGTACAAAATTCTCTTTGTAATTTACCTCATTAAAACTGGAAACAAACACGTTAAGAAACTTCAAGCCAAAGCATATACTGTAATTGAAGTTCTCAGCGTTGGTGTCCAGTGATGAGCCTGATAGGGTGTTGTGATAAACAAAAACTATTGCATAAATTAATTCCCTGGCAGTCTTTTCACAACTCTTTTACTACATTCAAACACAGCAATTCTCTTTACAGCTTTCTTATCTTTTATGTGCAAATCTGTTTCCTCAACATGCTATACTACTTGAAATGAGAACAAGATTCATGTCTCCAGTACTGTAACTTACCCTCAAACACTGCATGAAGCTTACCTCGTAAAGGACAGGAGGGAGATCCTTTTACATATGTTGGGCATGTGGAGCAATTCACACAGAGAAGGTTTGTTTTTTTGTGCTGCCTCCAGTTCTTTTTTCATGGTGGATTTCAAAATCTTCAACAATAGCAGAAACAATAAACTGTACAGTTGTCAGAAAAGAGTAGGCGCTGTAAGGGCACTGGTCAACCCACAGATGAGAAGTGAGATGACAGATCTTTCTGTCTGGTGGAAAATATAAGCCTTAAAATGCAATGATATGTGTAAAAGTGATGTGAAAAGTGAACTAGGATGTTAAAGCAGCCTCCAGGAAATTATGTATCAAGGATACTTTAAACAAGAGATCCAAGTGGCTGCAGAGCATTGAAAAGAGTATGTATGTTAGAGAATCAGACCGTGATGGGGACCGAATAAAGATTACAGCCCAAATGAAGGCCAAATTGGATTATAGTCCAAAGCTCCATGTGGACCACATGGGCCCCAAAGACATGGACATTAGTTCTCAGCTCACTGCCCTTGGTGAAAAACAGTTTGCCTCAGAAAGCAGCAAAATTTCCTGGGAGAACTCATTTTGGTTCTTGGCTCAGAAATACTGAAGGTTGGGGAAGGAGGGGCTGCTTTCTCCCTAATCTCATGCTTCCATGAGGAATAACTCTCAAAAGAGACAATCCTGGCCCTTCTGTACATACCCTCAGCTACCCATAAAGAACTGAGTTATTTGATTGGTGAGTATGGGAGAATGCCATAGGCATTCTCAAGTGCCCAGAACACTTTTAGATCACATTCAGGTCTGCTTTCTGGGCTGCACCCTATATTTATCAGGTTAGGTTTTGTACCTGTTAAAAAAAACTGGGACAGGTAAATTCAATTATGGAATGAAGCATGAGAAATAATGTTGATGGTAGGTATTGAAAGTCACATCCTCTATTCCAGTTCTCATAGTAGTAAAAAAACCTAAAATTTTTGATCTTCATGTTCCTAACCATTTTAAATATCTCTGGGTTATATGTGATCTGGGCAGAGGAGATGTATGTTATTTACTGGGCTCGCAGACCCATAAGACTGGAGTAATTAATGGATTGATATTGATATAATGTGGAGCAGCTTTAGGTTAGAGGGTTGTCTAGAACAGGTGCATTAGGAAACCTGTGAGATGGAGGTTAAAACAGGACTAAGATCAAACATTTATGAATAATCATTACAAAATAATAAATTCAAATTTAGGCAACATTAGGTATCCAGTCATGTACAAAATCCATTTTCTATACCAAGCTTCAATTGCATCTCATAAGCAACGCTCTCTTTTTTCCCTGGGAAACTGATGGGACCATCAGTTGCCATTTAGTTTAATAATGCATCGTTCTTTTTTGATTCCAATGCTCTTTTATTTGTTTTTTGTTTTTTACTTTCCAACTTTTATTTTAGGCTCGGGGCACATGTGCAGGTTTGTTACATGGATAAATTGTTTTGTGGGGGTTTGGTGTATGGATTATTTCATCACCAAGTTAATAAGCACAGTACCCAATAAGTAGTTTTTCTGATCCTCACCTCCTTACCTCCTTCCATCTTCCACCCCCAAGTAGGCTCTGGTGTCTATTATTCTCTTCTTTGTGTGTATATATACAAAGCTCCATTTGGACCAATGTTTAGCTCCTACATATAAGTGAGAACTTGTGGTGTTTGGTTTTCTTTTCCTGCATTAATTGGATTAGGATAATGAACTCCATCTCTATCCACGTTGCTGCAAAGGACATGACCTCTTTTTTGGCTTCTTAGTATTCCATGGTGTATATGCATTACATTTCCTTTACTCAGTCCACTGTTGATGGACATTTAGGTTGATTCCATGTCTTTGTCATTGTGAAAAGTGCTGTGATGAACCTACATATGCATGTGCCTTTATGACAGAAAGACTTGTATTTTGGGGGTATACACCCAGTGATAGATTGCTGGGTCAAATGGTAATTTTATTTTCAGTTATTTGAGAAATCTCCACACTGCTTTCCACAGTGCCTGAACTAATTTACATTTCCATCCAAAGTTTTTAAGTGTTCCCATTTTTCTGCAGTCTCACTAGCATCTGTTATTTTTTGACTTTTAAATAATAACTATTCTGACAGGTGTGAGATTGTATCTTATTGTGGTTTTGATTTGATTTATCTAATGATTAGTGATGTTGAGCATTTTTTTCATAAGCTTGTTGGCGGTGTATATGTCTTTTTTTGAAAAGTGTTTGTTCGGCTGGGCACGATGGCTTACGCTTGTAATCCCAGCACTTTGGGAGGCCAAGGCAGGTGGATCACTTGAGGTCAGGAGTTCGAGACCAGCCTGGCCAACATGGTGAAAACCCATCTCTACTAAAAATACAAAAATTAGTTGGGTATGATGGCACAAGCCTGTAATCCCAGCTCCTCAGAAGGCTGAGGCAGGAGAATCGCTTGAACCCTGGAGGTAGAGGCTGCAGTGAGCCAAGATGGTGCCACTGCACTCCAGCCTGGTTGACAGAGCGAGACTCCATCTCAAAAACAAACAAAATAAAACAAAACAAAAACAACTGTTTGTTCATGTCCTTTGGCCATTTTTTATGGGGTGTCCTTTTTTAATTTGTTCATGTTCCTTACAGATACTGAATATTAGGCCTTTGTTGGATGAACAGTTTGCAAATATTTTCTCCCATTCTATAGGTTTTCTGTTTATACTCTTCATTATTTACTCTGTTGATAACTTTTGTGGAAAAGCTCTTTAGTTTATTTGGTCCCATTTGTCAACTTTTGTTTTTGTGGCAATTGCTTTTGGAGTCTTTGTCATGAGACCTTTGTCAGGGCCTTTGTCCAGAATGGTATCTTCTATGTTTTCTTCTAGGATTTTTATAGTTTTAGGTCTTAAACATAGGTCTTTATCTTGACTTGAGTTTTGTATATGGTGAAAGGAAGGGGTTCATTTGCAATCTTCTGCATATGGATAGTCAGTTATCACACCACTGACTGAGTAGGGAATCCTTTCCCCATTGCTTGTTTTTGTCGACTTCATTGATGAACAGATGGTTGTAGAGGTATGGCATTATTTCTCAGTGCTCTAACCTGTTCTATTGGTCTACCTTTCTGTCTTTGTACCAGTACCATGCTGTTTTGGTTACTGTGTTCTTGTAGTATGGTTCAAAGTCAGTGTGATGCCTACAGCTTTGTTCATTTTGCTTTGGATTGCTTTGGTTATTCAAACTCTTTTTTTTGTTCCATATGAATTTTAGAATAGTTTTCTCTAATTCTATAAAAAATGTCTTTGGTAGTTTGATAGGAACAGCATTCAGTTGTAAATTGCTTTGGGTGTATGGCCATTTAAACAATATTGATTCTTCCTATCCATGAGCATGGAATGTTGTTGCATTTGTTTGTGGTCATCTCTGCTTTCTTTCATCATTGCTTTGTAGTTCTCACTGTAGAACTCTTGCCTCCCTAGCTAGCTGTATTCTTAGGCATTTTATTATTTTGTGTTTATTGCAAATGAGATTACATTCTTGATTTGGCTCCCAGCTTTAATGATGTCAGTGTATAGAAATGCTACTGATTTTTGTACATTGATTTTATATCCTGAAACTTTGTTAAAATTGTTTACCAGATCAAGGAGCTTTTGGGCTACAACTACAGGGATTTGTATGTATAAAATCATATTGTATGTGAAGAGAGATATTTTGACTTCCTTTCTTCCTACTTTGTGGCCTTTTATTTCTTTCTTTTGCTAATTACTCTGGCTAGGACTTTGAATACTATGCTTAATAGAATTGGTGAGTGTGGACATCCTTGTCTTGCCTGGTTCTCAAGGCGACTGCTTCCAGGTTTTGTGCATTCAGTATGATCTTGGCTTGGGTTTGTCAATAGATAGCTCTCATTATTTTGAGGTATGCTCCTTTGATGCCTAGTTTGTTGAGGGTTTGTAATATGAATGATGTTGAATTTTATTAAAAGCCTTTTCTCTGTCTATTGGGATGATAATGTGTTTTTTATTTTTAGTCTGTTTTTTTTTTAAATGTTTTTCTCTGCCAGGTTTTGGTATCAGAATGAATCTAGCCTTGTAGAATCAGTTAGGAGTCTCCCTGCCTCAATTTTCTGGAATAATTTCAGTAGGATTGGTACAAGCTCTTCTTTACATGTCTGGTAGAATTTAGCTGTGAATCCATGTGGCTCAGGGATTTTTCTGGTTGATTGGCTTTTTATTACTGATTCAGTTTTGAAACTCGTTATTGGTTTATACAGGGTTTCAATTTCTGTCTGATTCAATCTTGGGAGTTTGAATGTTTACAAGAATTTACCTATTTCTTCCAGGTTTTCTAGTTTCTGTGCATAGAGGTGTTTGTAATAGTCTCTGAGTGTTTTTTGTATTTCTGTGTTGTTGGTGGTAATGTCACCTTTGTCATTTCTAATTGTATTTATTTGAATCCTCTTTTTTTCTTTATTAGTTTAAGAAAGTCTATCCATCTAATGCGTTCTTTCAAATTACCAATCTTTGGTTTTGTTGATATATATATATATATATATATATATATTTTTTTTTTTTTTATTATACTTTAGGTTTTAGGGTATATGTGCACAATGTGCAGGTTTGTTACATATGTATCCATGTCCCATGTTGTTTTGCTGCACCCATTAACTTGTCATTTAGCATTAGGTATATCTCCTAATGCTGTCCCTCCCCCCTCCCCCCACCCCACAACAGTCCCCGGAATGTGATGTTCCCCTTCCTGTGTCCATGAGTTCTCATTGTTCAGTTCCCACCTATGAGTGAGAACATGCGGTGTTTGGTTTTTTATCCTTGCGATAATTTACTGAGAATGATGCTTTCCAGTTTCATCCATGTCCCTACAAAGGACATGTACTCATCATTTTTAATGGCTGCATAGTATTCCATGGTGTATATGTGCCACATTTTCTTAATCCAGTCTATCGTTGTTGGACATTTGGGTTGGTTCCAACTCTTTGCTATTGTGAATAGTGCCGCAATAAACATATGTGTGCATGTGTCTTTATAGCAGCATGGTTTATAGTCCTTTGGGTATATACCCAGTAATGGGATGGCTGGGTCAAATGGTATTTCTAGTTCGAGATCCCTGAGGAATCGCCACACTGACTTCCACAATGGTTGAACTAGTTTACAGTCCCACCAACAGTGTAAAAGTGTTCCTATTTCTCCACATCCTCTCCAGCACCTGTTGTTTCCTGACTTTTTAATGATGGCCATTCTAACTGGTGTGAGATGGTATCTCACTGTGGTTTTGATTTGCATTTCTCTGATGGCCAGTGATGATGAGCATTTTTTCATGTGTTTTTTGGCTGCATAAATGTCTTCTTTTGAGAAGTGTCTGTTCATGTCCTTTGCCCACTTTTTGATGGGGTTGTTTGTTTTTTTCTTGTAAATTTGTTTGAGTTCATTGTAGATTCTGGATATTAGCCCTTTGTCAGATGAGTAGGTTGCAAAGATTTTCTACCATTCTGTGGGTTGTCTGTTCACGCGGATGGTAGTTTCTTTTGCTGTGCAGAAGCTCTTTAGTTTAATTAGATCCCATTTGTCAATTTTGGCTTTTGTTGCCATTGCTTTTGGTGTTTTAGACATGAAGTCCTTGCCCACACCTATGTCCTGAATAGTATTGCCTAGGTTTTCTTGTAGGATTTTAATGGTTTTAGGTCTAACATTTAAGTCTTTAATGCATCTTGAATTAATTTTTGCATATGGTGTAAGGAAGGGATCCAGTTTCAGCTTTCTACATATGGCTAGCCAGTTTTCCCAGCACCATTTATTAAATAGGGAATCCTTTTCCCATTTCTTGTTTTTGTCAGGTTTGTCAAAGATCAGATAGTTGTAGCTATGCGGCATCATTTCTGAGGGCTCTGTTCTGTTCCATTGATCTATGTCTCTGTTGTGGTACCAGTACCATGCTGTTTTGGTTACTGTAGCCTTGTAGTATAGTTTGAAGCCAGGTAGCGTGATGCCTCCAGCTTTGTTCTTTTAGCTTAGGATTGACTTGGCGATGCGGGCTCTTTTTTGGTTCCATATGAACTTTAAAGTAGTTTTTTCCAGTTCTGTGAAGAAAGTCATTGGTAGCTTGATGGGGATGGCATTGAATCTATAAATTACTTTGGGCAGTATGGCCATTTTCACGATATTGATTCTTCCAACCCATGAGCATGGAATGTTCTTCCATTTGTTTGTATCCTCTTTTATTTCATTGAGCAGTGGTTTGTAGTTCTCCTTGAAGAGGTCCTTCACATCCCTTGTAAGTTGGATTCCTAGGTATTTTATTCTCTTTGAAGCAATTGTGAATGGGAGTTCACTCATGATTTGGCTCTCTGTTTGTCTGTGATTGGTGTACAAGAATGCTTGTGATTTTTGTACATTGATTTTGTATCCTGAGACTTTGCTGAAGTTGCTAATCAGCTTAAGGAGATTTTGGGCTGAGACAATGGGGTTTTCTAGATATACAATCATGTCATCTGCAAACAGGGACAATTTGGCTTCCTCTTTTCCTAATTGAATACCCTTTATTTCCTTCTCCTGCCTGATTGCTCTGGCCAGAACTTCCAGCACTATGTTGAATAGGAGTGGTGAGAGAGGGCATCCCTGTTTTGTGCCAGTTTTCAGAGGGAATGCTTCCAGTTTTTGCCCATTCAGTATGATATTGGCTGTGGGTTTGTCGTAGATTGCTCTTATTATTTTGAGATACGTCCCATCAATACCTAATTTATTGAGAGTTTTTAGCATGAAGGGTTGTTGAATTTTGTCAAAGGCCTTTTCTGCCTCTATTGAGATAATCATGTGGTTTTTGCCATTGGTTCTGTTTATGTGATGGATTACGTTTATTGATTTGTGTATGTTAAACCAGTCTTGTATCCCAGGGACAAAGCCAATTTGGTCATGGTGAATAAGATTTTTGATGTTCTGCTGGATTTGGTTTGCCAGTGTTTTATTGAGGATTTTCGCATTAAGGTTCATCATGGATATTGGTCTGAAGTTTTCTTTTTTTGTTGTGTCTTGCCAAGGTCTGGTATCAGGATGATGCTGGCCTCATAAAATGAGTTAGGGAGGATCCCCTCTTTTTCTATTGTTTGCAATAGTTTCAGAAGGAATGGTACCAGCTCCTCTTTGTACCTCAGGTAGAATTTGGCTGTAAATCTGTCTGGTCCTGGGCTTTTTTGTTGTTGTTGTTGTTGTTCTTGCTAGACTACTTATTACTGCCTCAATATCAGAACTCGTTATTCATCCATTCAGGGATTCAATTTCTTCCTGGTTTAGTCTTGGGAGGGTGCGTGTGTCCAGGAATTTTTCCATTTCTTCTGGATTTCTAGTTTATTTTCATAGAGGTATTTATAGTATTCTCTGACAGTTGTTTGTATTTCAGTGGGGTCAGTGGTGATATCCCCTTCATCATTTTTATTGTGTTTATTTACATCTTCTCTGTTCTTCTTTATTAGTCTAGCTAGTGTTGTATCTATTTTATCAATTTTTTCAAAGAACCAACTCTGGGATTTATTGATTTTTGAAGGGCTTTTCATGTCTCTTGTCTCATTCAGTTCTGCTCTGATCTTAGTTATTTCTTGTCTTCTCCTAACTTTTGACTTTGTTTGCTCTTGTTTCTGTAGTTCTTTTCATTGTGATGTTAGAGTGTCTATTTGAGATCTTTCTAGCTTTCTGGTGTGGGCATTTAGTGCTATAAATTTCCTTCTTAATACTGCTTAACTGCATCCCAGAGATTCTGGTACATTGTCTCTTTGTTCTCATTGGTTTCAAAGAACTTCTTGATTCTGCCTTAATTTCTTTTTTACCCAGGAGTCATTCAGAAGCAATTTGTTCAATTTCCATGTAATTGTGTGGTTTTGAATGAGTTTCTTAATCCTGAAGTCTAATTTGATTGCACTGTAGCCTGAGAGATGGTTTTTTATGTTTTCAGTTCTTTTACATTTGCTGAGGAGTGTTTTACTTCCAATTATGTGGTTGATTTTAGAGTAATTGCCATATGGCACTGAGAAGAATGTATATTCTGTTGGTTTTGGGTGGAGAGTTCTGTAGATATCTATTAGGTCCACCTGATCCAGAGTTGAGTTCAAGTCCTGAATATTATTATTAATTTCCAGTTTCATTGATCTTTCTGATATTGACAGTGGGTTGTTAAAGTCTTTCACTATTATTGTGTGGGAGTCTAAGTCTCTTTGTAGGTTTCTAAGAACTTGCTTTAGGAATCTGGGTGCTCCTGTATTGGATGCATATATATTTAGGAAAGTTAGCTTTTTTTTGTTACACTCCTTTCCATTTGCTTGGTAAATTTTTCCTGCACCCCTTTATTTTGAGTCTATGTGTGTCTTTGCACATGAGATGGGTCTCTTGAATACAGTACACTGATGGTTCTTGACCCTATCCAGTTTGCCAGTCTGTGCCTTTTATTTGGGGCATTTTGCCCATTTACATTAAAGATTAACATTTTTATGTGTGAATTTGATCATGTCATCACGATGCTAGCTGGATATTTTGCACATTAGTTGATGCCGTTTCTTTATAATGTCATTGGTCTTTATATTTTCTTGTCTTTTGCAGTGGCTGGTACCAGTTTTTCCTTTTCATATTTATTGCTTCCTTCAGGATCTCTTGAAGGCAGGCCTAGTGGTGATAAATTTCCTCAGCATGTGCTTATCTGAAAAGGATTTTGTTTCTCCTTTGCTTATAAATCTTGGTTTGGCCAGATATGAAATTCTGGGTTGAAAATTCTTTTTTTTAAGAATGTTGAATATTGGCCCTCCCTCTTTTCTGGCTTGTAAGATTTCTGCTGAGAGATCTACTGTTAGTCTGATGGGATGAACTTTCCTTTGTAGGTAACCTGGCCTTTTTCTCTGGCTGCCATTAACATTTTTTCCTTCATTTTGACCTTGGAGAATCTGTTATTATGTGTCTTGGGATTGATCTTCTCATGGAGTATCTTAGTGGGCTTCTCTGGATTTTCTGAATGTGAAAGTTGGCCTGTCTTGATAGGTTGGGTAAATTCTCCTGTATAATATCCTGAAGTTTGTTTTCCAACTTGGTTCCATTCTTCCCATCTCTTTCAGGCATGCCAATCAATCATAGTTTCAGTCTTTATATATAGTTCCATATTTCTCAGAGGTTTTGTTCATTCGTTTTCAATCTTTTTTCTCTAACCTTGTCTGCCTGCCTATTTCAGCAAGATAGTCTTCAAACTCTGACATTCTCTCTTCCACTTGATTGATTCAGATATTAATACATGTGTAGGCCTCACAAAGTTCTCGTGTTGCATTTTTCAACTCCATCTGGTCATTACGTTCCTCTCTAAACTGGTTATTCTAGTTAGCAGCTCCTCTAACTTTTTATTGAGGTTCTTAGCTTCTTTGCATTGAGTTAGAACATGCTCCCTTACCTCAGTCAAGTGAATCTATCAGGTCCTGGACTCTTTTTAGTTGGTAAGCTATTAATTATTGCCTCAATTTCAGAACCTGTTATTGGTCTATTCAGAGATTGAACTTCTTCCTGGTTTAGTCTTGGGAGGGTGTATGTGTTGAGGAATTTATCCATTTCTACTAGATTTTCTAGTTTATTTGCATAGAGGTGTTTGTAGTAGTCTCTGATGGTAGTTTGTATTTCTGTGGGATCGGTGGTGACATCACCTTTATCATTTTTTATTGCATCTATTTGATTCTTCTCGCTTTTCTTCTTTATTATTCTTGCTAGCGGTCTATTTTGTTATCTTTTCAAAAAACCAGCTCCTAGATTCATTAATTTTTTGAAGGGTTTTTTGTGTTTCTATTTCCTTCCATTCTGTTCTGATTTTAGTTATTTCTTGCCTTCTGCTAGCGTTTGAATGTGTTTGCTCTTGCTTTTCCAGTTCTTTTAATTGTGATGTTAGGGTGTCAATTTTGGATCTTTCCTGCTTTCTCTTGTGGGCATTTAGTGCTATAAATTTCCCTCTACACACTGCTTTCAATGTGTCCCAGAGATTCTCCTATGTTGTATCTTTGTTTTCATCGGTTTCAAAGAACATCTTTATTTCTGCCTTCATTTCGTTATGTTCCCAGTTGTCATTCAGGAGCAGGTTGTTCAGTTTCCATGTAGTTGAGCAGTTTTGAGTGAGTTTCTTAATCCTGAGTTCTAGTTTGATTGCACTGTGGTCTGAGAGTTTGTTATAATTTCTGTTCTTTTACATTTGCTGAGGAGAGCTTTACTTCCAAGTACGTGGTCAATTTTGGAATAGGTGTGGTGTGGTGCTGAAAAACATGTATATTCTGTTGATTTGGGGTGGACAGTTCTGTAGATGTTTATTAGGTCTGCTTGGTGCGGAACTGAGTTCAATTCCTAGGTATCCTTATTAACTTTCTGTCTCATGGATCTGTCTAATGTTGACAGTGGGGTGTTAAAGTCTCCCATTATTATTGTGTGGGAGTCCAAGTCTCTTTGTAGGTCACTCAGGACTTGCTTTATAAATCTGGGTGCTCCTGTATTGGATGCATGTATATTTAGGATAGTTAGCTCTTCTTGTTGAATTGATCCCTTTACCATTATATAATGGCCTTCTTTGTCTCTTTTGATCTTTGTTGGTTTAAAGTCTGTTTTATCAGAGACTAGGATTGTAACCCCTGCTTTTTTTTGTTTTCCATTTTCTTGGTAGATCTTCCTCCATCCCTTTATTTTGAGCCCATATGTGTCTCTGCACATGAGATGGGTTTCCTGAATACAGCACACTGATGGCTCTTGACTCTTTACCCAATTTGTCAGTCTGTGTCTTTTAATTGGAGCATTTAGCCCATTTGCATTTAAAGTTAATATTGTTATGTGTGAATTTGATCCTGTCATTATGATGTTAGCTGGTTATTTTGCTCGTTAGTTGATGCAGTTTCTTCCTAGCCTCGATGGTCTTTACAATTTGGCATGATTTTGCAGTGGCTGGTACCGGTTGTTGCTTTCCATGTTTAGTGCTTCCTTCAGGAGCTCTTTTAGGGCCGGCCTGGTGGTGACAAAATCTCTCAGGAATCCAAGCATCAGGCCTCCCACATACTACCAAAGAACTGAAACTCACCAGACCACTGCATCTGTACAATGAGACACCAGACCCTCATCCATCATGATTGCCTAACAAACCACTTGCTTTTTGTTGACCAACTTCTCTTCCTTACTCACCCTAATTCCTGTTTTCCCACACATGGTTACATTTCCTTCCCTGCTATATAAACCCCTAATTTTAATTAATCAGGAAAACAAATTTGAGACCGATCTCTTATATTCTGTGGTGCAGCACTTGAATAAAGCCTTCTTCTCTGGCAATAGTCATTGTTTCAGTGATTGGTTTTGTGTGTGGTCAGCTGCAGGACCTAGACTGAATTTCTAGGTCATTTTAGTAACAAACCATAATGAATGCCCATTTCAGTTGTTGGGAGAAAAGCTGAGTGTTGGGAGAGAAGCTGAGGTAGGGCTTGCGTGTCTTCTAGACTTGCTGGCTCCTTGCTTCTAGCACTCCCATTATCTCAAGCAGTCATATGTTTTTTATTCACTTGATACACTGTTTCCTTTCAACCCCCACATCCTCACCACCTGTTTGTTTGAGCACCAAGAAATAGCATGGGTTCCCAGAGCTCGGGGCCTTCACAGCCCCACACTTGTGATGGCTCCCTGGTCCCACTTTCTCTCTCAAATTGTCTTTTTCTCATTCCTTTGACTCTGCCGGATTTCGTCACCCCCACGACCTGGTGTTGGGTCTGATCACTCCAACATTCAGTGTATCTTCACCCACTCTGAGAATCATTAGCACTTAAAATCTTTGCTGTTTAAAATGAAAGTTTATATTTCGGTTATGTAGGTTTACCTGAAATTACTTTACTACTATATATACTTTCATTTATTAGTCACATCATTTGAAATATAATTTTTTAATTTATAGTTATTTTATTAAATGTACATAGAGTTTGAAAATTGATGAACCTGGCCTTTGCCCTTCAATTTGAACAATATCTTTATAATATTGTAAACTATACCTGCTATTTGTTTGAAACATACAGAGAGAAAATTACAAAGAAAAAGTAATTAAAATTCCACCATTGAAAAGTAACTATCAATCATCATTTAGTGACTGTACTTACAAAGAGATAGTCAATGCTAGTATCTAATCTTTCTATTTTCCAATGACTTATTATGTCAAAAGTATCATGTATTAACTGCATTTATATAGGTCTCTATTTCTGGATTTATTTTGATTTCTGGTTGCATGTACAGTATTGTTTTGACTTTTGCAGCTTTATGAATTCATCACATGGTGCTTCATACACCAGCCAGCCACATCCTAATTTTGTGATTTTCTTTTGTTTTTGTATCATCTTATCTACTAGTAATTTATTGATAAATTTATAACTTTTTAAAGGACTTCCAAAAATATCAGATTGCTCAAGAGATTACATGTCCGCACAAGTTAATTTTGAAATAAAATGCAAATTAATGCCATAATTATAATTGAGATTCATGTATCTAGTATATATTCTTGCTGGTTGTAGAGGAAAAAAAACCTTCTGGTGTGTTCTTTTCCTGTATTTTTTTTCTGAATTTCCTCACTAATCAGCTCATGAAGGCTTCTTAAAATTTGGTCACTTTTGTGTAGCAATCATTTTTATGCCTTTTTCTTGAGATTTTTTTTCTGGAAAAACAAAACAGAAACAATAAGTTGAAAAAGAACAAGCAAAAACATTCAGAAAAAATCAAAATTACTTTGTATGTCCTCTATGCACCATTGCAAGCTGAACCCCTGACCATCAGCTTTTAGTTATTTATTTTTTTACTTTTATTTTAGGTTTAGGGGTATATGTGCAGGATTGTTATATGGCAAACAGTGTGTCACAGGGGTTTTGTGTACAGATTATTTAGTTACCCATGAATAAGCATAGTACTCCATAGGTTTTTTTAATCCTTTCCCCCCTCCCAATCACCATCATCAAGTAGGCCACAGTGTCTGTAGTTCTTTGTGTCCATGTGTTTTTGTAGTTTAGCTCCCACTTATAAGTGAGAACATATGGTATTTGGTTTTCTGTTCCTGCATTATTTTGCCTAGAATAATGTTTTCCAGCTCCACCCATGTTGCTGCAAAGGACATGATTTTTTTTATGGCTGCATGGTATTCCATGGTATATATGTACCACATTTTCTTTATCCAGTCTACTGTTGATGGACACTTAGGTTGGTTCCATGTCTTTGCTATTGTGAATAATGCTGCAATAGACAAACATGTGCATGTGTCTTTATAGTAGAATTAATTATATTCCTTTGAGTATATACCCAAAAATGGTATTATACCATCAGCTATTTATAAGTCAGTATTTCTAGCGAATCACACTCACTCTGTAAAAGGTCCTGCTGCCTGTGCAGATCCAAAAAGGGAGTTTTGAAAATTGCTACTCTCATTTGGTCTTTTTAGACCTGTGGTAAATGGCATCTTTGAAAGTTAAGGGGTGAATTAAAAAATTTAAGAAATCTCACCATTAATTATGGGTTACATTGTGTCCCCCCACCAAAAAAATTTATATGTTGAAGTCTTAACTCTAAATACCTCAGAATGTGACATTATTCAGAAACAGTGTTGTTGCACACATAACTAGTTAAGGCAAGGTCATATTGGAGTAGAGTGGGACCCCTCACTCAATATGACTGGTGCCCTCATAAAAAAGGAGGAATTTGAGGCCAGACATGGCTCATGCCTGTCATCCCAGCACTTTGGAAGGCCGAGGCAGGCGGATCGCCTGAGGTCAGGAGTTCAAGACCAGCCTGATTAACATGGTGAAACCCTGTCTGTACAAAAATTAGCCTGACATGATGGCAGGTGCCTGTAATCCCAGCTACTTGGGAGGCTGAGATGGGAGAATAGTTTGAATCCAGGAGGCAGAGGTTGCAGTGAGCTGAGATCGCACCATGGCACTCCAGCCTGGGCGACACAGCAAGACTCCATCTAAAAAAAGAAAAAAAGTTGAGGGGAATTTGAATATAGAGACACACACTTGGGGAAAATGCCGTGTGAAGATTAGAGTTGGGAAACTATACCCAAGGATCTACCAGAAGTGAGAAGAGACGTCTGGAATAGATTCTTCCCTACAGACTTCAGTGAGGTCAAGTCCTTTTCAATAAATTGATCTCAGACTTCTAGCTCCCAGAACTGTGAGACAATAAATTTCTTTTTTTAAGTCCCTAAGTTTGTGGTACTTTGTTATGAAAGACATAAGAAGTGAATATGCTATTTTTATTATTTAAATATTATTTCTTGTCACCAATCAGATTAAACCCAAACAAGAATATCCCAAGACAAATTATAATAAACTCTCAAAGAGCAGACAAATAGAGAATCCCAAAAGCACCAAGAAAAAGCGGAAGCAAATAATATATAAGGGAGATCCAATATGCCTGGAAGCAGACTTGTAGCTGAAACTTTGCAGGCCAGAAAAGAGTGAGATGATACATGCAGAATGCTGAAGGAAAAAAAAAAGACTGCTATCCAAGAATACTCTACCCAGAAAAGCTATATTTCAAAAATGAGTTGAGATAAAGACTTTCCCTGGCAAAAAAAAAAAAAAAAAAAAAAAAAAAAAAAAAAAGCTGAGGGAATTCATCACTATCATAACTGTCCTACAAGACATGTTAAATGGAGTTTTCTTTTTATTTTACTTTATTATTATACTTTAGGTTTTAGGGTACATGTGCACAATGTGCAGGTTTGTTACATATGTATCCATGCGCCGTGTTGGTTTGCTGCACCCATTAACTCATCATTTAGCATTAGGTATATCTCCTAATGCTGTCCCTCCCCCCTCCCCTCACCCCACGACAGTCCCTGGAGTGTGATGTTCCCCTTCCTGTGTCCATGAGTTCTCATCGTTCAATTCCCACCTATGAGTGAGAAAATGCGGTGTTTGGTTTTTTGTCCTTGCGATAGTTTGCTGATAATGATGTTTTCCAGTTTCATCCATGACCCTACAAAGGACATGAACTCATCATTTTTTATGGCTGCATAGTATTCCATGTGTATATGTGCCACATTTTCTTAATCCAGTCTATCGTTGTTGGACATTTGGGTTGGCTCCAAGTCTTTGCTATTGTGAATAGTGCCGCAATAAACATACGTGTGCATGTGTTTTTATAGCAGCATGATTTATAGTCCTTTGGGTATATACCCAGTAATGGGATGGCTGGGTCAAATGGTATTTCTATTTCTAGATCCCTGAGGAATCACCACACTGACTTCCACAATGGTTGAACTAGTTTACAGTCCCACCAACAGTGTAAAAGTGTTCCTATTTCTCCACATCCTCTCCAGCACCTGTAGTTTCCTCACTTTTTAATGATGGCCATTCTAACTGGTGTGAGATGGTATCTCACTGTGATTTTGATTTGCATTTCTCTGATGGCCAGTGATGATGAGCATTTTTTCATGTGTTTTTTGGCTGCATAAATGTCTTCTTTTGAGAAGTGTCTTTTCATGTCCTTTGCCCACTTTTTGATGGGGTTGTTTGTTTTTTGCTTGTAAATTTGTTTGAGTTCATTGTAGATTCTGGATATTAGCCCTTTGTCAGATGAGTAGGTTGCAAAAATTTTCTCCCATTCTGTAGGTTGCCTGTTCACTCTGATGGTAGTTTCTTTTGCTGTGCAGAAGCTCTTTAGTTTAATTAGATCCCATTTGTAATTTTGGCTTTTTTTTTGCCATTGCTTTTGGTGTTCTAGACATGAAGTCCTTGCCCACGCCTATGTCCTGAATGGTATTGCCTAGGTTTTCTTCTAGGGTTTTTATGGTTTTAGGTCTAACATGTAAGCCTTTAATCCATCTTGAATTAATTTTTGTATAATGTGTAAGGAAGGGATCCAGTTTCAGCTTTCTACATATGGCTAGCCAGTTTTCCCAGCACCATTTATTAAATAGGGAATCCTTTCCCCATTGCTTTTGTCAGGTTATCAAAGATCAGATAGTTGTAGATATGCGGCATTATTTCTGAGGGCTCTGTTCTGTTCCATTGATCTGTGTCTCTGTTTTGGTGCCAGTACCATGCTGTTTTGGTTACTGTAGCCTTGTAGGATAGTTTGAAGTCAGGTAGTGTGATGCCTCCAGCTTTGTTCTTTTGGCTTAGGATTGACTTGGCGATGCAGGCTCTTTTTTGGTTCTATATGAACTTTAGTTTTTTCCAATTCTGTGAAGAAAGTCATTGGTAGCTTGATGGGGATGGCATTGAATCTGTAAATTACCTTGGGCAGTATGGCCATTTTCACGATATTGATTCTTCCTACCCATGAGCATAGTATGTTCTTCCAATTGTTTGTATCCTCTTTGATTTCATTGAGCAGTGGTTTGTAGTTCTCCTTGAAGAGGTCCTTCACATCCCTTGTAAGTTGGATTCCTAGGTATTTTACTCTCTTCAAAGCAATTGTGAATGGGAGTTCACTCATGATTTGGCTCTCCGTTTGTCTGTGATTGGTGTACAAGAATGCTTGTGATGTTTGTACGTTGATTTTGTATCCTGAGACCTTGCTGAAGTTGCTAGTCAGCTTAAGGAGATTTTGGGCTGAGACAATGGGGTTTTCTAGATATACAATCATGTCATCTGCAAACAGGGACAATTTGACTTCCTCTTTTCCTAATTGAATACCCTTTATTTCCTTCTCCTGCCTGATTGCCCTGGCCAGAACTTCCAGCACTGTGTTGAATAGGAGTGGTGAGAGAGGGCATCCCTGTCTTGTGCCAGTTTTCAGAGGGAATGCTTCCAGTTTTTGCCCATTCAGTATGATATTGGCTGTGGGTTTGTCATAGATAGCTCTTATTATTTCGAGATATGTCCCACCAATACCTAATTTATTGAGAGCTTTTAGCATGAAGGGTTGAATTTTGTCAAAGGCCTTTTCTGCATCTATTGAGATAATCATGTGGTTTTTGTCTTTGTTTCTGTTTATATGCTGGATTACATTTATTAATTTGCGTATGTTGAACCAGCCTTGCATCCCAGGGATGAAGCCCACTTGATCATGGTGTATAAGCTTTTTGATGTGCTGCTGGATTCGGTTTGCCAGTATTTTATTGAAGATTTTTACATCAATGTTCATCAAGGATATTGGTCTGAAATTCTCTTTTTTGGTTATGTCTCTGCCAGGCTTTGGTATCAGGACGATGCTGGCCTCATAAAATGTGTTAGGGAGGATTCCCTCTTTTTCTATTGATTGGAATAGTTTCAGAAGGAATGGTACCAGTTCCTCCTTGTACCTCTGGTAGAATTCAGCTGTGAATCCATCAGGTCCTGGACTCTTTTTGGTTGGTAAACTATTGATTATTGCCAGAATTTCAGAACCTGTTATTGGTCTATTCAGAGATTGAACTTCTTTGTGATTTAGTCTTGGGAGGCTGTATTTGTTGAGGAATTTATCCATTTCTTCTAGATTTTCCACTTTATTTGCGTAGAGGTGTTTATAGTATTCTCTGATGGTAGGTTGTATTTCTGTGGGATTGGTGGTGATATCCCCTTGTTCATTTTTTATTGCATCTATTTGATTCTTCTCTCTTTTCTTCTTTATTAGTCTTGCTAGTGGTCTATCAATTTTGTTGGTCTTCTCAAAAAACCAGCTCCTGGATTCATCAATTTTTTGAAAGGTTTTTTGTGTCTCTATTTCCTTCAGTTCTGCTTGGATTTTAGTTATTTCTAACCTTTTGCTAGCTTTTTAATGTGTTTGCTCTTGCTTTTCTAGTTCTTTTAATTGTGATGTTAGGGTGTCAATTTTGGATCTTTCCTGCTTTCTCTTGTGGGCATTTAGTGCTATAAATTTCCCTCTACACACTGCTTTGAATCTGTCCCAGAGATTCTGGTATGTTGTGTCTTTGTTCTCATTGGTTTCAAAGAACATCTTTATTTCTGCCTTCATTTTGTTATGTACCCAGTAGTCATTCAGGAGCAGGTTGTTCAGTTTCCATGTAGTTGAGCAGTTTTGAGGGAGTTTCTTAATCCTGAGTTCTAGTTTGATTGCACTGTGGTCTGAGAGTTTGTTATAATTTCTGTTCTTTTACATTTGCTGAGGAGAGCTTTACTTCCAAGTATGTGGTCAATTTTGGAATAGGTGTGGTGTGCTGAAAAAAATGTATATTCTGTTGATTTGGGGTGGAGAGTTCTGTAGATGTCTATTATGTCCACTTTGTGCAGAGCTGAGTTCAATTCCTGGATAACCTTGTTAACTTTCTGTCTCATTGATCTGTCTAATGTTGACAGTGGGGTGTTAAAATCTCCCATTATTATTGTGTGGGAGTTTAAGTCCCTTTGTAGGTCACTCAGGACTTGCTTTATGAATCTGGGTGCTCCTGTGTTGGGTGCGTATATATTTAGGATAGTTAGCTCTTCTTGTTGAATTGATCCATTTACCATTATGTAATGGCCTTCTTTGTCTCTTTTGATCTTTGTTGGTTTAAAGGCTACTTTATCGGAGACTAGGATTGCAACCCCTGCCTTTTTTGTTTTCCATTTGCTTGATAGATCTTCCTCCATCCCTTTATTTTGAGTCTATGTGTGTCTCTGCACATGAGATGGGTTTCCTGAATACAGCACACTGATGGGTCCTGACTCCTTATCCAGTTTGCCAGTTTGTGTCTTTTAATTGGAGCATTTAGCCCATTTACATTTAAAGTTAATATTGTTATGTGTGAATTTGATCCTGTCACTATGATGTTAGTTGTTTTGCTCGTTAGTTGATGCAGTTTCTTCCTAGCCTTGATGGTCTTTACAATTTGGCATGTTTTTGCAGTGGATGGTACTGGTTTTTCCTTTCCATGTTTAGCGCTTCCTTCAGGAGCTCTTTTAGGGCAGGCCTGGTGGTTACAAAATCACTCAGCATTTGCTTGTCTGTAAAGGATTTTATTTCTCCTTCACTTATGAAGCTTAGTTTGGCTGGATATGAAATTCTGGGTTGAAAATTCTTTTCTTTAAATATGTTGAATATTGGCCCCCACTCTCTTCTGTCTTGTAGAGTTTCTGCCAAGAGATCAGCTGTTAGTCTGATGGGCTTCCCTTTGTGGGTAACCCGACCTTTCTCTCTGGCTGCCCTTAACATTTTTTCTTTCATTTCAACTTTGGTGAATCTGACAATAATGTGTCTTGGAGTTGCCCTTCTCGAGGAGTATCTTTGTGGCGTTCTCTGTATTTCCTGAATCTGAATGCTGGCCTGCCTTGCTAGATTGGGGAAGTTCTCCTGGATAATATCTTGCAGAGTGTTTTCCAACTTGGTTCCATTCTCCCCGTCATTTTCAGGTACACCAATCAGACGTAGGTTTGGTCTTTTCACATATTCCCAAATTTCTTGGAGGCTTTGTTCGTTTCTTTTTATTCTTTTTTCTCTAAACTTCCCTTCTCTCTTCATTTCATTCATTTCGTCTTCCATCACTGATACCCTTTCTTCCAGTTGATCGCATCGGCTACCGAGGCTTCCGCAATCTTCGCGTAGTTCTCAAAACTTGGCTTTCAGCTCCATCAGCTCCTTTAAGCCCTTCTCTTCATTGGTTATTCTAGTTATCCATTCGTCTAATAATGTTTTTTCAAAATTTTTAACTTCTTTGCTATTGTTTTGAATTTCCTCCCGTAGCTCGGAGTAGTTTGATCGTCTGAAGACTTCTTCTCTCAGCTTGTCAAAGTCATTCTCCATCCAGCTTTGTTCTATTGCTGGTGAGGAGCTGAGTTCCTTTGGAGGAGGAGAGGTGCTCTGCTTTTTAGAGTTTCCAGTTTTTCTGCTCTGTTTTGTCTCCATCTTTGTGGTTTTATCTACTTTTGGTCTTTGATGATGGTGATGGGTTTTTGGTGTGGATGTCCTTTCTGTTTGTTAGTTTTCCTTCTACCAGACCGGACCCTCAGCTGCAGGTCTGTTTGAGTTTGCTAGAGGTCCACTCCAGACCCTGTTTGGCTGGGTGTCAGCAGCACTGGCTGCAGAACAGCGGATTTTCATGAGACCACAAATTCAGCTGTCTGATAGTTCCTCTGGAAGTTTTGTCTCAGAGGAGTACCTGGCCGAGTGAGGTGTCAGTCTGTCCCTACTGTGGGGTGCCTCCCAGTTACGCTGCTCGGGGGTCAGGGACCCACTTTGGGAGGCAGTCTGTCCATTCTCAGATCTCCAGCTGCATGCTGGGAGAACCACTACTCTCTTCAAAGCTGTCAGTCAGACAGGGACATTTAAGTCTGCAGAGGTTCCTGCTGACTTTTTCTTTGTCTGTGCCCTGCCCCCAGAGGTGGAGCCTATACAGGCAGGCAGGCCTCCTTGAGCTGTGGTGGGCTCCACCCAGTTCGAGCTTCCTGGCTGCTTTGTTTACCTAAGCAAGCCTGGGCAATGGCAGGCACCCCTCCCCCAGCCCCGCTGCCACCTTGCAGTTTGATCTCAGACTGCTGTGCTAGCAATCAGTGAGACTCTGTGGGCATAGGACCCTCTGAGCCACGTGCAGGACACAATCTCCTGGTGTGCCATTTTCCAGGCCCATTGGAAAAGCGAAGTATTAGGGTGGGACTGACCTGATTTCCCAGGTGCCGTCTGTTACTCCTTTCTTTGACTAGGAAAGGGAACTCCCTAACCCCTTGTGCTTCCTGAGTGAGGCAATGCCTCGCCCTGCTTTGGCTCATGCACAGTGCGCTGCACCGACTATCCTGCACCCACTCTTTGGCACTCCCTAGTGAGATGAACCCAGTACCTCAAACGGAAATGCAGAAATCACCCATCTTGTGTGTCACTCACGCTGGGAGCTGTAGACCGGAGCTGTTCCTATTTGGCCATCTTGGCTCCACTAAATGGAGTTTTTTGAACTTAAAGAAAAGGGCATTAATGTGATTGTTACTCTAGTGCTGTAATTGTGGCATGTAAATCACTTATATCTTCAGTATGAAAACTAAAAAAAACCTATCAAAAATAGTAACTACAATAATTTGTTAAGAGGTGGGCAAAATAAAAGTGTAAATCATGCCAAAAATCAAAAGGTGGAAGGAGAGTTGAATTGTACCAGATTATTTTGTTTCTTCTCTTTTCTTTGTGATCAGTGTCAAGTTGTTATCATTTAAAATAACTTGTTATAACTATATAATTTTGTATAAGCCTTGTGGTAACTGCAAAGCAAAAACCTATAATAGATATGCTAAAATTAAAACACAAAGAATCAAAAGATACTACTAGAGAAAACCACAAATAAAAACTGTAAAAAATGTGAAAGCAAGGGAAAAAAACGTATGAAACAAGTAGAAAATTGGTAACAAAATGGCAGTGTTAAGCCCTTACCTATTAATAATTACCTTGAATGTAAATGGGCTAAATTCTGCAATTAAAGATGTAGAGTGATTGAGTGGATTTTTTTTTTACTTAACTATATGCTGCCTAAAAGAGATTCATTTCAACTATAAGGACACACATAGACTTAAATTGAGCAAAAGGACAGAGTATTTCATGCAAATGGAAACTAAAAAAGACTAGGAGTAGCTATGCTTATGTCAGATAAAATAAACATACGGTCTTGTTTCTTTTTGCAGTTTTTTTTTTTTTCTGGAAACTGCAAAAAGAGATAAGACAATATATAATACTTAAGGGGTCAATACGGCAACAGGATAAAACAATTATAAATATATATGCCCCAACATCAGAGCACCTAAATATATGGAGCAAATATTAATAGACCTAAATGGAGTGATAGTCTGCATAAAATAATAATAGGAGACTTTCAGCAATGGACAGATCATCCAGATAGAAAATCAACAAAGAAACATTAAAATTAAATCACATCCTAGATCCAACATGTACAGAACATTTCATCCAACAACTACACAAGACAAATTCTTCTCAGAAGCACACAGAACATTTTTCAGGTTAAATCATACGTTAGACCACAAAACAAATCTCAACAGATTTTTTTAAAATCAAAATAA
The DNA here is from genome assembly GCF_006542625.1 of Nomascus leucogenys. Taxonomy (NCBI): domain Eukaryota; kingdom Metazoa; phylum Chordata; class Mammalia; order Primates; family Hylobatidae; genus Nomascus; species Nomascus leucogenys. The sequence continues at coordinate 37,610 of NW_022097361.1, forward strand.
TTTGAAATATCTTTTCTGACCACAATAAAATAGAACGAGAAATTAGTAACACAAAGAACTTTGGAAACCTTACAAATACATGGAAATTAAACAATATGCTCCTAAACAATCATTGGGTAAATGAAGAAATAAAAACAAAAATTTAAAAATTCCTGAGACACCACTTATTAAATAGGGAATCCTTTCCCCATTGCTTGTTTTTGTCAGGTTTGTCAAAGATCAGATAGTTGTAGATATGTGGCATTATTTCTGAGGGCTCTGTTCTGTTCCATTGATCTATACCTCTGTTTTGGTACCAGTACCATGCTGTTTTGATAACTGTAGCCTTGTAGTATAGTTTGAAGTCAGGTAGCGTGATGCCTCCAGCTTTGTTCTTTTGGTTTAGGATTGACTTGGCGATGCAGGCTCTTTTTTGGTTCCATATGAACTTTAAAGTAGTTTTTTCCAATTCTGTGAAGAAAGTCATTGGTAGCTTGATGGGGATGGCATTGAATCTATAAGTTACCTTGGGCAGTATGGCCATTTTCACGATATTGATTCTTCCTACCCATGAGCATGGAATGTTCTTCCATTTGTTTGTATCCTCTTTGATTTCATTGAGCAGTGGTTTGTAGTTCTCCTTGAAGAGGTCCTTCACATCCCTTGTAAGTTGGATTCCTAGGTATTTTATTCTCTTTGAAGCAATTGTGAATGGGAGTTCACTCATGATTTCGCTCTCTGTCTGTGATTGGTGTACAAGAATGCTTGTGATGTCTGTACATTGATTTTGTATACTGAGACTTTGCTGAAGTTGCTTATCAGCTTGAGGAGATTTTGGGCTGAGACAATGGGGTTTTCTAGATATACAATCATGTCATCTGCAAACAGGGACAGTTTGACTTCCTCTTTTCCTAATCGAATACTCTTTAAAGTGGTGCTGGGAAAACTGGCTAGCCATATGTAGAAAGCTGAAACTGGATACCTTACTTACACCTTATACAAAAATTAACTCAAGATGGATTAAAGACTTACATGTTAGACCTAAAACCATAAAAACCCTAGAAGAAAACCTAGGCAATACCATTCAGGACATAGGCATGGGCAAGGACTTCATGTCTAAAACACCAAAAGCAATGGCAAAAAAAGCCAAAATTGACAAATGGGATCTAATTAAACTAAAGAGCTTCTGCACAGCAAAAGAAACTACCATCAGAGTAAACAGGCAACCTAGTAAAATGGGAGAAAGTTTTTGCAACCTACTCATCTGACAAAGGGCTAATATCCAGAATCTACAATGAACTCAAACAAATTTACAAGAAAAAAACAAACAACCCCATCAAAAAGTGGGCAAAGGACATGAACAGACATTTCTCAAAAGAAGGCATTTATGCATCCAAAGAACACATGAAAAAATGCTCATCATCACTGGCCATCAGAGAAATGCAAATCAAAACCACAATGAGATACCATCTCACACAAGTTAGAATGGCCATCATTAAAAAGTCAGGAAACAACAGGTGCTGGAGAGGATGTGGAGAAATAGGAACACTTTTACACTGTTGGTGGGACTGTAAACTAGTTCAACCATTGTGGAAGTCATTGTGGCAATTCCTCAGGGATCTAGAACTAGAAATACCTTTTGACCTAGCCATCCCATTACTGGGTATATACCCAAAGGACTATAAATCATGCTGCTATAAAGACACATGCACACGTATGTTTATTACGGCACTATTCACAATAGCAAAGACTTGGAACCAACCCAAATGTCCAACAACGATAGACTGGATTAAGAAAATGTGGCACATATACACCATGGAATACTATGCAGCCATAAAAAATGATGAGTTCATGTCCTTTGTAGGGACATGGATGAAACTGGAAACCATCATTCTCAGCAAACTATCGCAAGGACAAAAAACCAAACACTGCATGTTCTCACTCATAGATGGGAATTGAACAATGAAAACACATGGACACAGGAAGGGGAACATCACACTCCGGGGACTGTTGTGGGATGGGGGGAGGGGCGAGGGATAGCATTAGGAGATATACCTAATGCTAAATGACGAGTTAATGGGTGCAGCACACCAACATGGCACATGGATACATATGTAACAAGCCTGCACATTGTGCACATGTACCCTAAATCTTAAAGTATAATAATAATAAAAAAAAGAAAAAAAAATTCCTGAGACAAAAGAAAATGGAAACACAACATACAAAAACCTATGGGATACAGCAAAAGCCATTCTAAGAGGGAAGTTTATAGCATTAAATATCTACATCAAAAAATTTAAAGATCTCAAATAAACAACCTGATATTAAACCTAAAGGAACTAAAAAAGCAAAAACAAACTAAAACCAAAATTAGTAGAAGGAAATAACAAATATCCGAGCAGAAATAAATAAAAAAGACAAAAATACCAAAGATTAGGGAAACTAGTTTATTTTTTGAAAAGACAAACAACATCAACAAGACTTAGCTAGACTAAGAAAAAAGAGAGATGATGCAAATAAATAAAATTAGAGATGACGGAGGAGACATCGCCACTGATATCACAAAAAGGATCCTTAGAGACTGTTAGGAACAAATACAAATCAAAACATTAGAAAACAGAAAAAAAAACAGAAAAATTCCTAGACACACACAAACCTACTAAGACTGAATCATGGAGAATTAGAAAACCTCAGCAGGCCAATAAAATATAAGGAAATTGAATCAATAATAAAAAGTCTCCCATTAAGGAAAAGCCCAGGACTTGATGCCTTCACAGGTGAATTCTACTAAACATTTAAAGAAGGAATTCTAAAATAGCAAAAATATACAAACGGAATTGTATCAAACTAAAGAGCCTTTATGCAGCAAAGAAAACAATCAATGAAATGAACAGACAGCCTGCAGAGTGAAATAAAATACAAACTATGCATCTAACAAGGGACTAATAACTAAAACACAAAAGGAATTCAAGAGTAAAAAACAAAGGGTGATTTGAAAGTGGGCAAAAGATCTGAATAGACATTTCATAAAAGAAGACACATGAATGCCCAATAGGTATATGAAAAAATACTCAACCTCTCCAATCATTGATAAAATACAAATTAAAGCCACAATGAGATGTCATCTCACTCCAATTAGAATGACTATTACCAAAAAGTCATAAAATATCAAATGATAGTAAAGATGTAGAGAAAGAGGAATTTATACATGATTGGTAGAAATGCAAATTAGTACAGCCATTATGGAAAACAGTAGGAAGGTTCCTCAACAAATGAAAAGTTAGCCACCATAGGGGTGGAGCCAAGATGGCCGAATAGGAACAGCTCCGGTCTCCAGCTCCCAGCCCCAGCGACACAGAAGACCGGTGATTTCTGCATTTCTGCTTGAGGTACTGGTTTCATCTCACTAGGGAGTGCCTAACAGTGGGTGCAGGACAGTCGGTGAAGCGCACTGTGCGCGAGCCGAAGCAGGGCGAGGCATTGACTCACTCGGGAAGCACAAGGGGTCAGGGAGTTCCCTTCCCTAGTCAAAGAAAGGGGAAGCAGACGGCACCTGGAATATCGGGTCAGTCCCACCCTAACTGCGCTTTTCCAACGGGCCTGGAAAACGGCACACTAGGAGATTGTGTCCCGCACCTGGCTCGGAGGGTCCTATGCCCATGGAGTCTCGCTAATTGCTAGCACAGCAGTCTGAGATCAAGCTGCGAGGTGGCAGCGAGGCTGGGGGAGGGGCGCCCGCCATTGCCCAGGCTTGCTTAGGTAAACAAAGCAGCCAGGAAGCTCGAACTGGGTGGAGCCCACCACAGCTCAAGGAGGCCTCCCTGCCTCTGTAGGCTCCACCTCTGGGGGCAGGGCACAGACAAACAAAAACTCTGCAAGAACTTCCACAGACTTAAATGTCCCTGTCTGACTGACAGCTTTGAAGAGAGTAGTGGTTCTCCCAGCACGCAGCTGGAGATCTGAGAACAGTCAGACTGCCTCCTAAAGTGGGTCCCTCACCCCAGAGCAGCCTAACTGGGAGGCACCCCCCCAGTAGGGACAGACTGACACCTCATTCAACCCGGTACTTCTCTGAGACAAAACTTTCAGAGGAACTATCAGACAGCTGAATTTGTGGTCTCACGAAAATCTGCTGTTCTGCAGCCACTGCTGCTGACACCCAGCCAAACAGGGTCTGGAGTGCACCTCTAGTAAACTCCAACAGACCTGCAGCTGAGGGTCCTGTCTGGTAGAAGGAAAACTAACAAACAGAAAGGACATCCACACCAAAAACTCATCTGTACATCACCATCATCAAAGACAAAAAGTAGATAAAACCACAAAGATGGGGAAAAAACAGACCAAAAAAACTGGAAACTCTAAAAAACAGAGCACCTCTCCTCCTCCAAAGGAACGCAGTTCCTCACCAGCAACGGAACAAAGCTGGATGGAGGATGACTTTGATGAGTTGAGAGAAGAAGGCTTCAGACGATCAAACTACTCTGAGCTACGAGAGGAAATTCAAAACAACAGCAAAGAAGTTAAAAACTTTGAAAAAAAATTAGAAGAATGGATAACTAGAATAACCAATGGAGAGAAGGGCTTCAAGGAGCCGATGGAGCTGAAAGCCAAGTTTCGAGAACTACGCGAAGATTGCAGAAGCCTCAGTAGCAGATGCGATCAACTGGAAGAAAGGGTATCGCTGATGGAAGATGAAATGAATGAAATGAAAAGAGAAGGGAAGTTTAGAGAAAAAAGGATAAAAAGAAATGAACAAAGCCTCCAAGAAATTTGGGACTATGTGAAAAGACCAAACCTACGTCTGATTGGTGTACCTGAAAATGATGGGGAGAATGGAACCAAGTTGGAAAACACTCTGCAAGATATTATCCAGGAGAACTTCCCCAATCTAGCAAGGCAGGCCAGCATTCAGATTCAGGAAATACAGAGAACGCCACAAAGATACTCCTCGAGAAGGGCAACTCCAAGACACATTATTGTCAGATTCACCAAAGTTGAAATGAAAGAAAAAATGTTAAGGGCAGCCAGAGAGAAAGGTCGGGTTACCCACAAAGGGAAGCCCATCAGACTAACAGCTGATCTCTCAGCAGAAACTCTACAAGCCAGAAGAGAGTGGGGGCCGATATTCAACATTCTTAAAGAAAAGAATTTTCAACCCAGAATCTCCTATCCCGCCAAACTAAGCTTCATAAGTGAAGGAGAAATAAAACACTTTACAGACAAGCAAACGCTGAGTGATTTTGTCACCACCAGGCCTGCCCTAAAAGAGCTCCTGAAGGAAGCACTAAACATGGAAAGGAACAACCGGTACCAGCCACTGCAAAAATATGCCAAATTGTAAAGACCATCGAGACTAGGAAGAAACTATAGCAACTAACGAGCAAAATAACCAACTAACATCATAATGACAGGATCAGATTCACACATAACAATATTAACGTTAAATGTAAATGGGCTAAATGCTCCATTCAAAAGACACAGACTGGCAAACTGGATAAGGAGTCAGGACCCATCAGTGTGCTGTATTCAGGAAACCCATCTCACATGCAGAGACACACATAGACTCAAAATAAAGGGATGGAGGAAGATCTATCAAGCAACTGGAAAACAAAAAAAGGCAGGGGTTGCAATCCTAGTCTCTGATAAAATAGACTTTCAACCAACAAAGATCAAAAGAGACAAAGAAGGCCATTACATAATGGTAAAGGGATCAATTCATCAAGAAGAGCTAACTCTCCTAAATATATATGCACCCAACACAGGAGCACCCAGATTCATAAAGCAAATCCTGAGTGACCTACTAAGGGACTTAAACTCCCACACAATAATAATGGGAGATTTTAACACCCCACTGTCAGCATTAGACAGATCAACGAGACAGAAAGTTAACAAGGATATCCAGGAATTGAACTCAGCTCTACATAAAGTGGACCTAATAGACATCCACAGAACTCTCCACCCCAAGTCAACAGAATATACATTTTTTTCAGCACCACACCACACCTATTCCAAAATTGACCACATAGTTGGAAGTAAAGCTCTCCTCAGCAAATGTAAAAGAACAGAAATTATAACAAACTGTCTCTCAGACCACAGTGCAATCAAACTAGAACTCAGGATTAAGAAACTCACTCAAAACCACTCTACTACATGGAAACTGAACAACCTGCTCCTGAATGACTATTGGGTACATAATGAAATGAAGGCAGAAATAAAGATGTTCTTTGAAACCAACGAGAACAAAGACAAAACATACCAGAATCTCTGGGACACATTCAAAGCAGTGTGTAGAGGGAAATTTATAGCACTAAATGCCCACAAGAGAAAGCAGGAAAGATCCAAAATTGACACCCTAACATCACAATTAAAAGAACTAGAAAAGCAAGAGCAAACACATGCAAAAGCTAGCAGAAGGCTAGAAATAACTAAAATCAGAGCAGAACTGAAGGAAATACAGACACAAAAAACCCTTCAAAAAATTAATGAATCCAGGAGCTGGTTTTTTGAAAAGATCAACAAAATTGATGGACCCCTAGCAAGACTAATAAAGAAGAAAAGACAGAAGAATCAAATAGATGCAATAAAAAATGAAAAAGGGGATATCACCACCGATCCCACAGAAATACAATCTACCATCAGAGAATACTACAAACACCTCTATGCAAATAAACTAGAAAATCTAGAAGAAATGGATAAATTCCTCGACAAATACACCCTCCCAAGACTAAACCAGGAAGAAGTTGAATCTCTGAATAGACCAATAACAGGTTCCGAAATTGTGGCAATAATCAATAGCTTACCAACCAAAAAGAGTCCAGGACCTGATGGATTCACAGCCGAATTCTACCAGAGGTACAAGGAGGAACTGGTACCATTCCTTCTGAAACTATTCCAATCGATAGAAAAAGGGAATCCTCCCTAACACATTTTATGAAGCCAGCATCGTCCTGATACCAAAACCTGGCAGAGACATAACCAAAAAAGAGAATTTCAGACCAATATCCTTGATGAACATTGATGCAAAAATCCTCAATAAAATACTGGCAAACCGAATCCAGCAGCACATCAAAAAGCTTATCCACCATGATCAAGTGGGCTTCATCCCTGGGATGCAAGGCTGGTTCAACATACGCAAATCAATAAATGTAATCCAACATATAAACAGAACCAAAGACAAAAACCACATGATTATCTCAATAGATGCAGAAAAGGCCTTTGACAAAATTCAACAACCCTTCATGCTAAAAACTCTCAATAAATTAGGTATTGATGGGACGTATCTCAAAATAATAAGAGCTATCTACGACAAACCCACAGCCAATATCATACTGAATGGGCAAAAACTGGAAGCATTCCCTCTGAAAACTGGCACAAGACAGGGATGCCCTCTCTCACCGCTCCTGTTCAACATAGTGCTGGAAGTTCTGGCCAGAGCAATCAGGCAGGAGAAGGAAATAAAGGGTATTCAATTAGGAAAAGAGGAAGTCAAATTGTCCCTGTTTGCAGATGACATGATTGTATATCTAGAAAACCCCATTGTCTCAGCCCAAAATCTCCTTAAGCTGATTAGCAACTTCAGCAAAGTCTCAGGATACAAAATTAATGTACAAAAATCACAAGCATTCTTGTACACCAATAACAGACAAACAGAGAGCCAAATCATGAGTGAACTCCCATTCACAATTGCTTCAAAGAGAATAAAATACCTAGGAATCCAACTTACAAGGGATGTGAAGGACCTCTTCAAGGAGAACTACAAACCACTGCTCAATGAAATAAAAGAGGATACAAACAAATGGAAGAACATTCCATGCTCATGGGTTGGAAGAATCAATATCGTGAAAATAGCCATACTGCCCAAGGTAATTTATAGATTCAATGCCATCCCCATCAAGCTACCAATGACTTTCTTCACAGAATTGGAAAAAACTACTTTAAAGTTCATATGGAACCAAAAAAGAGCCCGCATCGCCAAGTCAATCCTAAGCCAAAAGAACAAAGCTGGAGGCATCACGCTACCTGACTTTAAACTATACTACAAGGCTACAGTAACCAAAACAGCATGGTACTGGTACCACAACAGAGACATAGATCAATGGAACAGAACAGAGCCCTCAGAAATGATGCCACATAGCTACAACTATCTGATCTTTGACAAACCTGACAAAAACAAGAAATGGGGAAAGGATTCCCTATTTAATAAATGGTGCTGGGAAAACTGGCTAGCCATATGTAGAAAGCTGCAACTGGATCCCTTCCTTACACCTTATACAAAAATTAATTCAAGATGGATTAAAGACTTATGTGTTAGACCTAAAACCATTAAAATCCTACAAGAAAACCTAGGCAATACCATTCAGGACATAGGCGTGGGCAAGGACTTCATGTCTAAAACACCAAAAGCAATGGCAACAAAAGCCAAAATCGACAAATGGGATCTCATTAAACTAAAGAGCTTCTGCACAGCAAAAGAAACTATCATCAGAATGAACAGGCAACCTACAGAATGGGAGAAAATTTTTGCAACCTACTCATCTGACAAAGGGCTAATATCCAGAATCTATAATGAACTCAAACAAATTTACAAGAAAAAAACAAACAACCCCATCAAAAAGTGGGCAGAGGACATGAACAGACACTTCTCAAAAGAAGACATTTATGCAGCCAGAAAACACATGAAGAAATGCTCATCATCACTGGCCATCAGAGAAATGCAAATCAAAACCACAATGAGATACCATCTCACACCAGTTAGAATGGCCATCATTAAAAAATCAGGAAACAACAGGTGCTGGAGAGGATGTGGAGAAATAGGAACACTTTTACACTGTTGGTGGGACTGTAAACTAGTTCAACCATTGTGGAAGTCAGTGTGGCGATTCCTCAGGGATCTCGAACTAGAAATACCATTTGACCCAGCCATCCCATTACTGGGTATATACCCAAAGGACTATAAATCATACTGCTATAAAGACACATGCACACGTATGTTTATTGCGGCACTATTCACAATAGCAAAGAGTTGGAACCAACCCAAATGTCCAACAACGATAGACTGGATTAAGAAAATGTGGCACATATACACCATGGAATACTATGCAGCCATAAAAAATGATGAGTTCGTGTCCTTTGTAGGGACATGGATGAAACTGGAAAACATCATTCTCAGTAAACTATCACAAGGACAAAAAACCAAACACCGCATGTTCTCACTCATAGGTGGGAATTGAACAATGAGAACTCATGGACACAGGAAGGGGAACATCCCCCTCCGGGGACTGTTGTGGGGTGGGGGGAGGGGGGAGGGACAGCATTAGGAGATACACCTAATGCTAAATGACGAGTTAATGGGTGCAGGAAATCAACATGGCACATGGATACATATGTAACAAACCTGCACATTGTGCACATGTACCCTAAAACCCTAAAGTATAATAAAAAAAAAAAAAAAAAAAAAAAAGAAAAGTTAGCCACCATAATATCCAGCAATCCCACTATTGAGTATATATCCAAAGGAAATGAAATTGGTATGTCAAAGAAATATTTGCATTCCAATTTTTATTGCAGCACTATTCACCATAGGCAAGATATGGAATTAACCTAAGTGTCCATCAAGAGATAAGTAGATTTTGAGAAGATATATATATATATATATATATATATACACTCAATGGAATATACTCACTGGAATACAATTTGGCCATAAAAAAGAATGAAATCCTGTCCACTTAACATGGAATTATGACATGTTAACGACAACATGGAGGCCGGGCGCGGTGGCTCACGCTTGTAATTCCAGCACTTTGGGAGGCCGAGGCGGGCGGATCACGAGGTCAGGAGATCGAGACCACGGTGAAACCCTGTCTCTACTAAAAAAATACAAAAAATTAGCCGGGCGTGGTGGCGGGCGCCTGTAGTCCCAGCTACTTGGAGAGGCTGAGGCAGGAGAATGGCGTGAACCCGGGAGGCGGAGCTTGCAGTGAGCCGAGATTGTGCCACTGCACTCCAGCCTGGGCGACAGAGCAAGACTCTGTCTCCAAAAAAAAAAAAAAAAAAAAAAATGACAACATGGATTAACCATGTTAAGTGAAATAAGAGAAGCACATGACAAATGCTGCATGATCTCACTCATATGTAGAATCTTTCAAAAGTTGATTTCATAGAAGTTGATAGTAGAATAGTGGTTGTCAGAGGCTAGGGAATGAAGAAGGTAGGGGGAGATAGGGACAGGTTCATCAACAGGTACAAAGCTACAGTTTGTTAGGAGAAAGAAGTTATAGGCCTGGCGCGGTGGCTCACGCCTGTAATCCCAGCACTTTGGGAGGCCGAGGTGGGTGGATCACAAGGTCAGGAGATCGAGACCATCCTGGCTAACAGGGTGAAACCCTGTCTCTACTAAAAATACAAAAAATTAGCCAGGCGTGGTGACAGGCTACTCGGGAGGCTGAGGCAGGAGAATTGCTATAATCCAGGAGGCAGAGGTTGCAGTGAGCCGAGATTGTGCGACTGTACTCCAGCCTGGGAAAAAGAATGAGACTCTGTCTAAAAAAAAAAAAAAAAAAAAAAAAAAAAAAAAAAATTCTAGTGTTCTATGGCACAGTAGGGTGACCATAATTAACAATAATGTATTATATATTTCAAAAGAGCTATAAGAAAGGATTTGAATGTTCTCACCACAAAAAGTGATGTAAGTTTATAGATATGCTAATTACCATGATTTCTATGTATCAAAACGTCACACTGTTCCGCATAAATATGCGCAATTATTTTGAGTCAATTAAAAACAAAATAAAAGGCCAAGGCAGGGGGATTGCTTGAGCACAGGAGTTCGAGACCAGCCTGAGCAACATGGTGAAACCCAATCTCTACTAAAAATACAAAAATTTAGCCATATGTAGAGGCGTGCACCAGCTACTCGAGAGGCAGAGGTGGGAGAATCACCTGAGCCCAGGAACTTGAGGCTTCAGTAAGCCGTGATTGCACCACTGCACTCCAGACTGGATGACAGAGGAGACCCCATCTTTAAATATACAAATAAAATAAAACTTAAAAATTAAAATTAAAAATAAAAATACTTTTTCCTAGTTTCTTATTTTCTCTATCCTCAAACCTTCTATTACTCATGGCAGCAAGATTGACTGAATTTCACAGGCAACTAAACAAGAGTTATCTCCTTTATTATCTTTTCAAGGAGGATCTTTAACTCTTTGTGATATTTCTGAACATTCTTCCTTCACTATTTTATTTCCTTCCCCACCATATCCCAAGCTCTATGAATCCAAGAATCATTAAATACCATCATGAGTGTGTGTCTTTCATGAGGAAAAGTAGTATGTGCCATCACAACATAGCTCATTTTTATCTCTTTATCACTAAAACTACCAATGAGGGTGTCTCTGTAATCTAGAGTTGGAATTCAGAATGGATAGAGCTGGCCCTGCTGCTAATGAAAGGCAATGGCCCAAGTGGAAGTAGCTCAGGAAAGGCTAAGCTTTCACAATAATCTCAAGGATACACATGGAGTTTTTCATTTCTTATCACGGATATAGAAATGATATATGCTTCTCACAGGACATGGCTAGAAGATTCACTCACTGATTTTCCACATCCTTGATGGTGTCAGGCAAAGGCAGATTCTTGGTTTCTGGTAAGAGGAAGACAACAAGGCCACCAATGATGGGGAAGATTCCATAAATGATCCATGGCAAAGTGGTAAAAAATACCGTTAAGGTCATCAAGAGGGGAGCCAGTGCTGCTCCAATCCTACTAGCCATTAAATCTATTCCTGAAGCTCTTGCCCTACAGATAAATAATAATACATGATAATCAGAAAAAAATCTACACATGCAATTTGTGACATATTATTTTGACTTGACTGCAGAAGACAATAAAACACAATCATTAGGTACATGGGCAAACAGTTGCTTTTGAGATTTTCTCTATGATTTTCTAGCTGTTTTTAATCAGGTTCAGTGTGAGTTAAGACTCTTTTTCATCATTTTAAATAGACAGTTATGCATTACACCTACCCTGATGAGTGGTCCAAAAGATTAGTGAGATGATGCATTAAAATACTGCCTAGCACAATAGATGGTGCAAAGTCAGCTTGCAATAAACATTGGCCATAATTTTTGTTAGTGTATTATTAGTATTATAAATGATTGCTTTTAAAATAATAAACAAGTCTTAGGTTTATTCCCTCAGTAAGTACTGTTTAGTGGGAAATTCTTATTTTGGGCTCAGGTGGAGCATCTGTATCTCTTATACCTGAGAACAGTGGGGATGAGTTCAATGAAGTGAACAGCAACACTGGAAAAAGTAGCAGAAGAACAGCCGATTCCCAGACATGCCAAAGCCACACGCAGGGTCTGCATTTCTGGCAAAAGGAAGAGACCAGTGAGACTCTTATATCTGGGCTGAAGGAAGCAACATCCACCAAACTTAATTTAAAAACAACATATCGAGTATTTGCATGTTTGAAAAATACTGTAGAAAATTGAATAGTGCCAGAGAACATCCAGAGGTTGATAAGCTGAGAAATTGTCAGCTTAGAATTATCAACATAGGTGGCAAAAAGTGCATAATATTATCTTCATTAATGCAGGAAATCTCTCTGTATATCGAAGATTTTTCAGAGAGGGAGAAGAAACGATGAGTCTAGCTGAAATTTTTTTCTTAATTTTTCTGTCCAGTATTCACTATGCCCATTCTATAGAAGGTAGAACCATCATGTGGACAATTATTGAGGAGTCTGAGACTCAGCACTATACTTGAGAACTTTACAATTAAAGTGCAGAATTTAAAGAGACCAGCATCCTAGATTTCCCAGGGATGAAGGGGTTTTAGTGATGTGAAATTTTTATTGATAAAACCAAGAAAGTCCCAGGTAAATCTGGATAACTCAGTCAATCTAGTACAGATACAGTATTGTCATGGAGTTGGTATTGCACAAGAGACTAATGAAAAAACTCCTTTGTTAGTGGGCAGAGTAGAGAGGCTAGATCCAGAATGATAATAGGCATAAGGAACCAAGAAATGGAACTTCTGCTTGGGGAAAAATAAATTCAGAATTTTGGAAAGCATTAAAAGAAAGTTTCAGAGAAAGTTTTCTGCCTAATATAGAAAGAAAGATAATTATAGATTTATAAGATAGAAAGTGCTCAATGTAAGTCAGGAAATATACATTATTGATAATATTCAGGAAGAGGAATCGAGTTCCCCAATCTATTATGCGGTAAAATACATTCTTGTTTTGGGAAGCAGGGAAGGCATAGTGCCTACTAAGTTTCCCCTAATCATTACATAAAATCATTGTATTAACTTATAAAACAGTCTAACAGGGAGTGAAATAGGCTTTTAATCTGCCTAGTTTATTGTCCCTACCATAGATTCTTTCTCTGCTTGTAAACAAAGGATTTCTATTTCATTAAAGTCAAAAAGGTTTCCCCTAATCAAGGGCTGCAGTCATGGTGACTTAACATCACACCCAAGTGTGGCTACACGGATATCAGTGAGTAGACTGGTCACTGAAGACACAGTAATGAGGAAGAACCTAGACAGAGCCCACACAAAGGAAGCAATAATATCGTGTCCTCAAATGGGATATAATTGCAAGGCCTAGACATGCCATGCTTGTTATCAAAAGTGTAATTAACCAAAGGGCACGTGATCAATTGATCTCCTAGAGAAACTGTCAGGAATGAATGTCACCACTATCCAGCTACTTCCAGAGTTGATGAAGACAGATACACATCTGAGCTGCCCCTGGCTCTTTTCTCAATTATTAGCCAAATTTGTGTTACACGCTCATATTGCTTTGAGGGAATATGTAGCCTTTAAATGGTACCCCTCCTTATTCCCGGTTTTAGGCAAGTGTGGCCAATACAATTCCCGAAGAACAAAGAGAAGACATTTTCTTTCCCCCAAAGTCCAGTCTTCTCTCACCTTTGGGCACAAACGTGTTGGCCAAAATGGAAAGGCCCACCAGGAACATGAACAATATCTGGCTTATTCGACGGCCCATATGATTTAGTGTCAAAAGAGCAAGACATCGAACTATGAGAGCGACAGCTCCATAAAGTACCTGCAACAGGAAAATATTGCTCCCCACATGCTGAAGATTGACCATGGTACCATAAAAAGGTATTGTGTTTGCAAATCTGTGGTGAACAAAATAGAAAAGACACGTCATAAGGTTTAGAGCCTATGTCCAGCAGTCGATTACCATATTGGCCCAGGCAGTCATTGGTCAGTGTTAAGGAATAAAGGCTCGGTACGATTTGTAGAGTACTTTGTTTTAAAGATGGTGATCTTAGAGCTATCATGAATAATTGCATGACATTACATAAGAACAGGACTCCTGTCAGTCATTCTTTTGTCCAAGTTCCCAAGCAGGTAGTTGATAATGACAGGGAAATTTAACCTGAATCAGTCATCAAACTCAATGGTATATAAGAATTGAACACAGAAGAATTAAAGCTTGAAAATTAGGGAAATAATTCCTTTTCTGAGAGCTGTCAGTATGCTGTAAGTGCTCTCTCTCTTCTCCCCAATGCTGCTACTATGAAGAACTTTCCCTTTGCTAGAGAGTAAGGCTCCAAAAAGACTACGTGCCTGGCAGCACTGTCTGGGAGCACAGCGTTCTGGTGCCTGACACAATTCTAAGAAATTTAAGGTGAGAAACAGTGGCTATCTCCTGAGGGGTCAGAGCACAGACGGAGAATATAATGAGTGAATAAGCACACTGTATGGACACAGAGGCAGGGATACACGTGTTTCTCTCATAGACCATCTGTGGGCTCTTTCCAAGTAAGAGCTGACCAGGAGCCATTTTAAGTCAAAAAATAACCATTCAACCACTCTATGTCTTTAATTGCAGAATTTAATCCATTTACATTTAAGGTAATTATCGATAGGTAAGGCCTTAACACTGCCATTTTGTTACTTGTTTTCTACTTGTTTTGTAGACTTTTTACCCCTTTGTTTCAGTTTTACAGTTTTTATTTGTGGTTTTCCCTTGTATCTTTTGGTTCTTTGTGTTTTAATTTTAGCATATCTATGATAGGTTTTTGCTTTGCAGTTACCACAAGCATATAAAAAACATTATATAGTTATAATAAGTTATTTTAAATGATAACACGTTGACACTGATTGCAAAGAAAATAGAAGAAACAAACAAAAAAATCTGGTACAGTTCAATGCAGAGGATGCCTGAGGAGGATGTTTCTCACTAAAGAGGTTCATATCTCATTTCCCAGAGCTAAGAAAATGTGTCAGAACCCAGGCAAACGAATCGACACCAATTTCACCATAGGAAATAAAATCAAAGGTTCTTCAATATACCCAGAAAGCATCTAAGGAGAACTAGTCCACATTAATGATCTATCACACCGAGAAAGAGCTAGCTTTAGACGTTATGGCAGAAGAAACCACCATAGATCATAGCAATTCCAAGCAAGTAAGTCCTTCTCTGACCATTATCTCTACTTTTTTGTCCCACTCTGACTGTCTAGGATTCAGAAGCCAGAGTCTGTAATGTAGTGGATAGGGGAAAAGTGATAAAGCACAATGCAATTAAATGAAGTAGCCACCTATAGGATATGCCTAGGAAGAGGTAAACTGTATAATTTAATAGTACTGTCTTCAGCTTGGAAGTGGACATACACTGTCCTGTAACACTTTTTATAAGTTTTCAAAAATTTAGAATTTAAAATATTTCCTACTGACACTACCGAAGTAAGTACTTACATATCCCCGAGAGACAATGTACAAATTGCCTACAGAAGCCCTTGTGTGAACACCCCCAATTGGAAATAAGTAAAAGTCCACCAACAATGAAGTAGGTAAAGAAATTGTTCTGTATTCATCTATTGGAATACTGAAACACTGGGAAGGAGAACAACCTACTATTACAAGCAACAGCACTGATAAATCTTGAAGGAATAAAGTTGAGGAAAAGGAGCCTGTGACAAACAGAGCCATGTTATCTTTTACATTTTGTAAAGGTCAAAATCAGGCAATAATCCTTCATGGTGATGGAGCCAGAACTGTTCTTAAGTTATTTTTGGCAGGGGCAGTTTTTATCACTGTAGATGACGCACAAGGAGGCCTTCCAAGGTTTTTCTACATCTGGGTGTTGATTACATGTTCTTTTTTCTTTGTTTCTTTTTTTTCTTTTGAGACAGAGTCTCACTCTTTCACCCAGAGTCTCACTCTTTCACTCACCCTGGAGTACAGTGGCACAATCTTGGCTCACTGCAACCTTCACCTCCCAGGTTCAAGCAATTCTTATGCCTCAACCTCCTGAGTAGCTGAGACTACAGCTGCGCACCACCACTCCTGTCTAATTTTTGTATTTTTAGTAGAGACAGGGTTTCACCATGTTGGCCAGGCTGGTCTCGAACTCCTGACCTCAGGTGATCCACCTGCCTCAGCCTCCTAGTGTTGGGATTACAGGCATGAGCCATCACACCTGGCGTGATTACATTTTTTTATGTATCAAAATATTCATGGAGTTGTATACATTCATAATCTGTGCACATTACTAAGATTTGTTTCAAGTAGAGTTGAAAAAATAAAGAAAATTAAACAACACAATTTACCTCAGTATCAATCACCAATGATGAGACTGATAGGATGATAGGGCTGACTCCTCATTGTGTAACCAGTCCATGTGAGTCTACATAACCTTCTGCCTCTCTTCAAATGTAGCAGTTATCTGTGTATTTTCTTCATTTTTTATCTACAAATCAGTCCTACACACACACACACACACACACACACACACATACACTGCTGTTGTAACCTTTGAAATAAGAAAGCGATTCATGTCATCACACTTTAAATGCCCCTCATATACTATACGGAGCCTACCTCAAAAATACCAGGATACAGATCCTTTTACGCATACTGGGGTTGCGGAACAAGTCACACACAGTAGTTTTGGTCTGTGCTGCATCCAGCTCCTCCTGCATGGTGGATCTCACAACCTTCAATAATAAACATGTATCATTTATCAACATCGTCCCAGGCATTGTGGTGAGAACTGGCACTCAGTAGGACAAGAGAAATGTGTTCCCTTTCTCTCGAGTGTGATATATGATATGCAATTACAGAAGTGAAAGTGGTGTGAAGAAAAATGAAGAAGAACATTAAAGGAGCCTCCAGGAAATTATGCAGCAATAAAGACATTTGAAAATAAGGCCCCAAAGGGGTATAGTGTATCCACAAGGATGCATAGGTTGTAGATTCAGATCAGGAAGTGAACTAAAGGAAGAGATAGTTACATAATTCCCAAAGCTGCTTTTATATGAGATGGCCTTGAAAAAATGAGAACCGAGCTTGTGTTCTCAGCTAGCTGCCCTTCTTAGAAGCAGTTAGTCTATCTCAACAAGGAGAAGGCAGATGTCAGCTTATGTCTTCCCTTCAACCCAGTAACCACCTTCCCTTTCCTACTCACCTCTATGTTCAGGGTTTCTTCAGCATTCTTTATTCCATTTGTTTGTGCAACTTTTCTAAGTGCCTTTAAGCCCTCATCTAGTTTATTGGTGATTATCAACCACCGAGCAGATTCCACCAGCCACCTGATAAAAGAAAAACACACAAGTGCAGTCATCTCTGTCTTTCTTATTAGTCATATGATTATTGGCTATGGATGCCTTTTGTCTTCCATTTATTATCCACCACTTGGTTGTATTGAAAACAGAAGTCCTATTTTATTAGACAAATACTAGGAAAATGTGACCATGATCCTGCAGTACACCTTCATGGTTTAGGAACACAGACTTTGGAGACAAATCACTTCTTTGTTTGATCACAGGAAAATTTTCAAAGAAGTCTGTGAAGCTTAAGCTTTAGGGTCCCTACATGCATAAGTTCTTTCCAAAGTTTGGTGTGAGTTCTAGCAAATTTATGTTCATGATATGTATCGTTTAAGAAAAATGAGTCTTCAATTTATGTAAGGTTAAAGCTGCTCGAAGGTTGGAAGTACTTCTGCCACTACCAGCTATGCTGGTAACTTACTATGCAAGTGAGTCACTCATTTACATCTGCTTCAGTTTCCTCATCAATAAAACAAAAACAGCAGTGCCATATTCCTTACTGGGTTGTTATGAAGATGAAATAAGATAATGGAAGAGTCTGACATGGATTATACTCTACTCTCTATCGGAATTCATCTCACTGTGTTAAATATATAGTAATATCTCAATATTCCAGTAATTTCTAACTGAATCTGATGCTTCCCTAGATTGGTTTCAAATGTAGAGATGAAATTAGCCACAAATAAATGTTTGTTAAAATTATCTAATGGAGGAGGAAGTGCTGAACACATGCTATAAATCACTCAGTCTGCCCAACTTTTAGTACTGGTGAAACGGTCCTGCACTATTGTCAAAGAGTTATATGAATACACTTGTGGTTTCTTCCAATTTCACCTATAAAAGTGAAAAGCATTATACATATCACCATAACTTGATTTATTTCAAGGCAAAAATGAATCAAAGATATTCTTTTTGAAACATCTGAATCTATATGTTTGGTAAAAAAAAGATGGAATCATTCTATATCTACAATAAAAGTTTTTCCAATTTTATGTCAGCACTCCCAGGCAGAAGAGCCATTGCTATTTACCATTGTTTCTCAAGCTGCACAGAGTGAATAGATGAGAGCATGGGTCTAGGTACAGAAGTGGGAATAAGAAAATCAATATGTTCTTATTCAATATTCATTTTCATCCCAGGACCCCAAAGACAAAGAGAGAGAGAAAGCTCCTACCTTGAAAGAAGAAAGAAGACAAAGAAAGGTACAGACACCACCACGTGCAGGGTTTGCCAATCTCGGAAGACATAAGCCAAGCCTCCCAGTATTATCTGTCCAGTACTAAGGGCACCAGATGACAATATTACTACCAGGGCTTTAGAGTTGGGCCTTATCCACTCAGTAACTGAAAGAAAACCCATATAGCATTTAAGGTCAAATAGAGATGAAATTTCAAGTTCAAATTCAAGGCTCATAAAATAGAGAAGATCACAATTATTGACTTACTGAGCAAAGAATTATTTGATATAATGATCATGGAAGAAAAACCTGCCAAGAAGCGTAGCACACAGTAAACAGGGAAGGTGGGAGCGAAGGCAGCACAGGTGTCAGTGATGGCAAGCTGGAGGAAACACCATCTGAGAATCAATCTTCGCCCAAACCTGAGAAACAGAGAGTCATGTTAGATTATGACAGCAATAATAATTTATGGTAAAAACTTAAGAAAATGAAAGCTCACTCTAAAATTTGATAATATTTTAACAAATTATTTTGTGTACTTTAAATCCTGAAAGATCAAGAGCTAAATTGACACAGAAATATCCTCAGAAGTAACCCTCCCTGTTTATAATATACACTAACAATATCAAAATCAAAACTTCATCATTTAATAATAAGGCCTCTGATACCAACAGATACTGTATAAAAGAAGCTACAATGTTGGAAATTGTAATATGTAATAAGTATCTACTACATTGACATATGAATCCAGCATAGTAGAGAGTCTACATTAGTATATGAAATACAAGAGAGCTAAATATGTATTTGGGTCTCTAAGACCATGCAGGCCAAGGCTAAACTTATGTATAAGATACATCAGTGGAGCAATGCATCAAAGTTTCTGTTGGGTTGCCTAAGAGGCTCTCATAAAGAAACTTGGACTCCTATTGTTGATCTGGGTTTATAGGCCTCTGTGTTCCATCTAGAACAAAATATAGGAGAGCCACAACCCAGACAGAGAAAGTACAGAAACTTCTCACTGGAAAAAATATGTAGAAAGAAGAGTGAAGAGAGAGAGAAGGTGAAGGCCAAAAAGGGAAAGGAAATTTGGCATTTTACAGGATGTTTGTAAAGACAGGTCTTAAAGGAGACAACTTGGACTAAATGGGGTGTGCTTATTGTATATGCCCAGTAATATTAACAAACAAAGTTTTGGGTTGGGAACTGTTCTACATTTGAAATGGAACTCTAAATATATTTAAATAGTATCTAGAGGAGTGATATCAGCAAGATAGCTAAGTAGAGACTCCTGACACTCATTCCCCCCAACCCACACACTAATGAGGAAAAAACTAAGGCAACAAATAAACAGGTAAGATTTCACTAGAATGTGGAAGGGAGAGCACTGGAATGCAGCGAGGGGGTGGAGACACATCTGTGGTGATTGGAAGTCCAGGAGGCAGCATGGAGGTGCCCAGCCTCTGTAGCCACATCTTTCCCATCTGGATCAGATCTACCTGGAGTCATGAGGAATTTCTCATTGTGGGGAAAAGTTAAGCAGAAGAACCCACCAGTCTCCATTGCCACCACAAACAGCAACAGTTCTTACCATAGGAGAATTTCACAGTCTGCACAAGTCCTGAGTCCAAAAGAGAGCTGCTGAAAATTTACCCAACTGCATTGCCCAGATTAGAAGCACAAAGTTTGTATTCCCCAGGTCACGCCTATCCCTCATGAGTCAAGCTGTTGCAGCATGGCACCATCTTGAGACCAGAGCCACCTCTGGAGTGCATCCTGCCCTGGGGGCCAGTAGCCACCGCACCTCTCCAGCACTGGAACTCTATCTTCATTCCATGAAGCCCACATCAGTGACTGAACACCACAACCCCAGCAGTGCAGAGCCTGGGCTCAGAATCAGTGGTGACTCTGGTCCTACAAAGCAGAGAAACCAATCCCACCACCCTCATTTTCATCTGGAAAAGCAATCTGGCAATTCTGCCCAGGGTGAACCCACTGTTGAGCCAGCTAAACTGCGCATGCCCTTCCCAAGGGGGAAAGGCCCTGAAACTCTATGCAACTAACAGCCTTCCAGCCAGGAAAGCCTGCTCCTATGCACCTCTTTCTAGAACCTGAGAACAGCTCCATGATGCCCCACCCCCTGCAGACAAGCCCTGGTATGCCCAGTGGCCCTGCACCTGCAATCAGGATGTCAGAACAACTGAAAGCTTCCCTGGCACTCACACCTCCAGGCTGGCTGAGTAGCTGTGTGCCCATGTCCTGGGTCTGAGAAAACATTCCTACAGGACATCCTTGGACAGCAAGCCCCCAGGCTGAAGTGATACCATTGGTGCTGCTATGAGCTGATGTCCTGGGCCAGAAACACCCTTTAGGCCACACCCAGCAACATGCCCCAGGCCAGCTGAGCTTTGTGCACCTATGTTTCTGGGCCCAAGAAATAGCTCTGCAGGCCACTCCTGGCCAGCTAGCTCCAAGGCTGGTAAGTGGCCAAGACAGCAGCCATAAGCTCATGTCTCAGACCACAGGAACAGCCCTGTGGGTCACCCCCAGCAGACACACCCAAGGTCAGCCAAGCAGGCAGGCATGACCCCAGGCTGGCTGAGTAGATTTGTGCATGGATTCCAGCCCTGAGAAACAGTTCTGGGCCCCCATCTAGAAGACATACACCCAGGTAAGCTGAGAAGTCATGCAAACAGATTCCAAGCCTAAGAAAGAGCCCAGTGATCCACTCTTGGCAAATACAACTTGAAGCCAGCCAAGAAACTGTGTATCTGTGTCCCACGTCTGACAAACAGCCCTGTGGGGACTACTGGCAGGCTGCCACCAGCCTGGCAGAGCAACCTTATGTATGTGCTCCTGGCCAGAGTAATAGCACCATAAGTCTAACTTGGCTTAACTTGGCCAAACCACCACGTGCATGCATGCACCCTAGACCTGAGAAACAGCCTGGCAAGCCGACCCCCAGCAAAGCCTTACCACTACCATAACCAACTCTTGCAGCCTATGCCACTAAACACTAGCACATGTCACTAGCCTAGGTTAAAGCTGAAGAAACTACACAGAAACTATACTACTGTGCCCACCTAGAACCAAAGCCTGACACACCCCATAAAACTGACGATACAAGACCCATTCATACAAACAAGCCTTTCCTTATGAAATCTCTTCATAAAATTGTAAGAAGCAACCTTTCCACTCATCCAAAGAATCAATGTAGAGACAAATCAAAACATTGCAAAGAAAGAAATTTGACACATTTAAAGGATCACAATAATTTTCCTGTAACCGCCCCAATTATAGAGAAATATACAAAATGCCAGAAAATGAATTCAAAATAACAATATTAAGAAAACTCAGTGAGATACAAGAAACTATAGACAATTCAATATAATTACAAAAACAATACATTGTTTGAATGAAAAATTTAACAAAGACATAGATAGAAAAAAGAACCAAACAGAAATCCTACAGTTGAATATTCAATGAATGAAGTAAAAAAAAAATGCAACTGACAGCTTTAACCATAGACTGAACAAGCAGAAGTAATTTCTGAGCTTAAAGACAGTTTGCTAAAAATAATAGAGGCAGATGAAAGAAAAAAGAATTACAAAGAATGAAGAAAGCCTACAGAATGTATAAACACCAGTAAGTGAATAAATATTGCATTATGAGAATTCTAGAAGAAGGAAGGATATATAGAAAATTATATTTTATGATATTTTATGATATGATAGCTGAAAATTTCCCAAGTCTTGTGATAAGGATGCATATCTTGGCTACAAGAAGCTCAAAGAATGCCAAATAGCATCAACTCAAACAGGTCCCTAGCAGGCACATTATAGTCAAATTTTCAAAAAAGCAAAGATAAAGAAAAATACTAAAAGCCACAAGAAGAAAGCATTGAGTCACATATAAAGGAATTCCTACTAGAACTAACAGCAAATTCTGAGTGGAAACCTTGGAGGCAGGAGAAAATTAGATAATATATCCAAAGTCCTGAAAGAAAAATTGCCAGAAAAGAATATTATACCCAGAAAAATTCTTTATGCTTCAGAATGAAAGAACTATAAAATCTTTCACAGACAAGCAAAACTAAAGGAATTACCATCACAGAAACAGCAAAAACATTCTCCAGGGAGTCTTACATCTTGAAGTAGTGAGATGGCAGTTACCATAATGAAAGCAAATAAAACTATAAATACTAGGAGAACAATAAATGATAAAAACAGAAAGAGGAATCAAATCTAATCACCTCAGAAAAACACCAACAAGCCTATCAACCAAAATATAATAAATAAATAAATATAATAAATTGGAAAACACCCAGCACCAAACCAGAATCACAGCTGAATTCTACTAGAAGTACAAAGAAGATCTGGCAACATCCCTGCTTGAAACTATTCCAAAAAATTAAGGAGGAGGGACCTCCCTAACTCATTCTATTAGGCCAGCTTCATCCTGATACCAAAACCTGGCAGAATTACAAAAACAACAACAACAAAAAAAACCACAAAAACTTCAAGCCAATATCTTTGGTGAATATCAATGCAAAAAATCCTCAACAAAATACTGGCAAACCAAATCCCGCAGCATATCAGAAAATTGTCCACCATGATTAAGTATGCTTTATCCCTGGGATGCAAGGTGGGTTCAATATTTGTAAATAAATATATGTGATTCATCACATAAACTCAACTAAAGACAAAGGACCACATAATTATCTAAATAAATGAAGAAAAGGCTTTTGATAAAATTCAACAACGTTCATGTTAAAAACTTTCAATAAAGTAGGTATTGAAGGAACATGCCTCAAAAGAGCAAGATCCATGTATGACAAACCCACAACCAACATCTTATTGAATAAGCAACATCTTATTGTAACTGGCACAAGGACACCACTCCAATTCAGCACAGTATTGGAAGTCCTAACTAGGGCAATCAAGCAGGAGTAAGAAATAAAGAGCATCCAAATAGAAGAGAGGAAGTCCAAATTATCCCTGTTTGCAGATGATATGATACTGTATCTATAAAACCCCATAGTCTCAGCCCAAAAGCTTTTTAAGCTGATAAACAACTTCAGCAGTCTCAGGATAGAATATCAACGTGCAAAAAAATTGCTAAATTCTTATACACCAATAACAGTCAAGCTGAGAGCCAAATAAGGAATGCCAATCCCATTCGCAATTGCCACAAAAGAATAAAATACCTAGGAATACAGCTAACTAGGGAGGTGAAAGATCTCTACAAGGAGAATACAAAACACTACTCAAAAAAAAATCAAAGATGACACACAAAAAAATGGAAAAGCATTCCATGCTCATAGGTAGAAAGAGTCCATGTTATAAAAAGCTATTTACTGCCCTGATATGATTTGGCTGTTCCCCACCCAAAATCTCATCTTGAATTGTAGTCCCATAAATCCCCATTTTATGAGAGGCCGTGGTGAGAGGTATTGAATCATGAAGGCATTACTTCCATGCTGGTTTCACTATAGTGAGTGATTCTCATGAGATCTGATAGTTTTATAAGGGCTTTTACCCCCTTCACCCTCCACTTCTCTTTCCTGCGCACCATGTGAAGAAGAATTGTTTACTTCTCCTTCCACCATGATTGTAAGTTTCCTGAGGTCTCCCCAGTCATGCTGAACTGTGAGTCAATTAAACCTCTTTTCTTTATAAATTACCCAGCCTCAGGCAGTTTTCACAGCAGGGCAACAGTGGACTAATACATGCCCAAAGCAATTTATAGATTTAATACTATTCCTATTAAACTACCATTGAGATTCTTCACAGAACTGAAAACTATTATTTTAAAATTCATATTGTTATGGTTTGGCTCTGTGTCCCCAACCAAATCTCACATTGAATTGTAATAATCCCCATGTGTCATGGGAGGAAGCCAGTGGGAGGTAATTGAATCATGGGGGCTGGTTTTTCCCGTGATGTTCTCCTGGTAGTGAGTAAGTCTCATGAGATCTGATGGTTTTATAAAGGGGAGTTCCCCTGCACATGCTTTCTTGTCTGCCACCATTCAAGACATGAATTTGCTCCTCATTCACCTTCCACCAAAATTGTGAGGCCTCCCAAGCCATGTGGAACTGTGAGTTGATTAAACCTCTCTCCTTTATAAATTACCCAGTCTCAGGCATGTCTTTATTAGCAGCATGAGAACAGACTAATACACCTACTCATTACAGTGGGGTAATTATGATAATGACAACCAGGCTGGGAGCCCACAAGCATTTAGCTCACAGAGTCCAGGAGGGACTTAACACAATATCCCTAGCCAAGGTCTACACACCATTTCATATATTTGTATTTTCAAGGAGGCTGAATTCTCTATCTTGATATTTGTGTATTCAGTATCCTATACAGAGACGCTGTTCAGAGATCTCTGTGGCAACAAAATGGCACTCACTAAACTCACTGTAATTCATTTCTGTATCTAGCTCTCTGGGGAACAAAGCAGCACCAACAGTGTAAATTGCATATTATAACTCAATAACACTTCTTTGTGAAAGAATTAATTGTAAGCTGATAAAAACACTGCAGAGTAACAATAACCGTGATCTGGAGACACTCACCTGTCTGAGAAATGGCCACCTATGATGCCTCCCACCAGCATTCCAGTCAGAAGTAGGAACTGAACCACTGATTTCAGTGACTGATAATCACATACCAGGTCCCACTGGAAGAGAAGGAAGCCAATACAGCATAGCTTCACAGCAGCTTTTGACTTCTCATTGTTCACTTGCTGCAACAGCTTTCAGTGGACACATTCTCTAGCCTCTTTTTACTACATTTTCTTACCTATACCATTCAAGTCTTGGCTTAAGCATGGATTTCTCTGGAAATCCTCACCCAAAACCTTCCAGGTTATGTTAATATCTGTTTTTATATTCATTCAGCTCTGCATACCTCAGTGGTTCTCAATTTTTGCCACACATTAAGGAGATTTTTTAAACCATTGATGCTAGTATGAAATCCACTCTGATTTGCTTCTGTAACATGTAGCCAAAGCAGGCAGATTTTTAAAATAACACAGATGTTTCCAATTTGCAACTTAGGCTGAGAACAAGTGACCAAGAAGAATATTTTTCTAATCATTAGTCTTCTCTTCAAGCTAGTTTTGTGATAGATGTATTTATATCTAGTTGGTTGAGTTCATTGCCTCAAATTCAATGTAGGTGCCTGACAGTTAAAAAATAAGTACCCAGGCATGGTGGCTCACATCTGCAATCCCAGCACTTTTTGGTGGATCACCTGAGGTCAGGAGTTTGAGACCTGTCTGGCCAACATGGTGAAACCCTGTCTCTACTAAAAATACAAAGAAAAAAAATTAGCTGAGTATCGTGGTGCATGTCTGTAATCCCAGCTACTTCAGAGGCTTGGGCAGGAGAATTGCTTGAACCTCGGAGGTGGAGGTTGCAGTGAGCTGAGATCTCACCATTGCACTCCAGCCTGGGCAACAAGAGTCAAACTCTATCTCAAAAAAAAAAAAAGCAATCACTATTTGCCAAAAGAGTGGCTGAGCACTGACTACGGTATCTACACAATAACTAGAGGCTTAAAGCATGTTTATGTTCTTCTAAACACCTAGATTGTGTATCCAGAACAGGTTAACAGGACCCTTTACCTTAGTCACAATGGTCGAAGGGAAGTAGCTTTGGTCATATACCCAGCCATCCACACAGGGTTCTGTGTCGGCCTCACTTGTGTTGTGGATAGTCCCATTCAGGTGAAGAAGCTGCCACTGGGGATGGACGAAGCGACGACACTTCTCTGGCCTCAGGTTTGAGTCTAGTGGGATGGAGATTCTCAGGAGGGCATCTTCACTAAGGATTCCAGTTTCATTATCAGATCCAGTATTATTGTCCAGGATGTGGACCCAGCAACGATGACCAGGAATGGCTGCAGCAAAGTTCTCCAGCAGTATATGAGGGATTAATACCATGAGAGAGGGAAGAATAAAAACCAGATGAAGGATCTGAAATCTCCCAAGGCCTCCAACTTGACTCAAGAGCTCCTCAAAGGCCATTGATTGTGAAAACGTGACCCCCAAGAGGAGGCACAATTGCTTTATGGAGATAAGTTCAAAGGGAGAAAATATTTCCTTTTATTAATTCAAATTAAGCTTGTATTGATCCTTGCATCAATTTCTCATCCATGGGCCTGGACTCACCAGTGCAATAGAGCCGTAGTGGAAACAGCTTCCTCAGTTCTTTTGTGATCAGAAGGTAGATGTCATTTTGTAGTCAAAGAGATCATTATTTCACAGAGATACTTCTACCTGTTGACGATAAAATCCGTTTAAAGGTTTACTCTCTAAATATGTTTGTCTTCAAGTGACTCATGAAATTTACATTGGACTTTGGCATGTACATGTTCTCTAAATAAGCTAAAAGAAATCGGTTAAACAGTGTTGTTATTTCTAGGAAGTGAAATTTGAGAGACACAAAAGTAAACTGCTTTATAATTTTTCCATGAAAAGAACAGAAAGTCAGGGTTTTTCTCCTTTAGTACTGAATTTAGGTTAAAATGATGAATAAATGAAAATCCCTATTACCATGTTTTGCTTTTTAAAGCAAATTGGAATGTGATGCCATTACTATCTTTTGTTAACTGATATTATGCTTCAGGTTAAATCACATGAGGAACTCAGATAAATTTAAATTATATGAAATATAAATAGAGGAGAAAGGCAGTGTTCAGCTCATATAGGAGTTTATTTCCTTGGGCTTATTTATTCATTTATATATAGCACATTGGAGGATCTTTTCCATGCTAGTTTCAGGAATCCAGATAAATTACTTATTTTATTGTTATAAACTATGCCTCTATCTCTAGTGATGCTCCTCATTTTGAATTATATATTTTTTAACATTAACATGGCTATGCCAGGTTTCTTATAGTTTGCATGATATAACTTTCCCACCTTTTAGATTTTTAAGTGAAATGTTTTTTGAGATTATTATAGATTTACATGCAGTTGCAAGAAATAACACAAGGAGTAATCATATACTCATCACCCTGTTTCCTCTAATAGTAATATTTTACAAAACTGTAGTATAATATCATATCAACATCAAGATGCTAGTATTATACAATGTATTATAATACCAGGATCTTGATACTGATACAACCTACTGATTTTATTAATATTTCCCCAGTCGGTTTATCTGTATCTGTGTGGTGTAGGCATATAGTACTATACAATTTTATGTGTGTAATTTAGTGTGCCCATCATCACAATCAAGATAGTGAACAGTTACATCACAGATATCCCTCCTTCTAGGAGAATAATATGGTATATATCCTTCTCAGGTTGGCTTTTTTAAAAATCAGAAACTCTACAGATATATCATCTAAGTTGCTGTATATATTAATACTTTGTTCCTTTTTACTGCTGAATATTATTCCATAGAATGTATATATAATTGTTTGGCTTTTTTAAAATCAATGTTATTGTGCATATTTAAGATAAGCAACATGATGTTATAAGATATATATATGTGTATATATATATATAAAGATATATAGAGATATATAAAATGCTAACTATAGTGGAACCAATTAACCTATCTATCATCTCACCAATGGGAAAAGTTACCCATTCCCCCTTTGGCAAAAGCACATATAATCTATTCATTTATCAAAAACACAATATACTGTTATTAATTACCGTTCTCCTGTTGTACATGAGATTCTTCAACTTGTTCATCCTACATATAGGCTACTTTGTATCCTTTGACTTATATCTCCCCACTTCTTCCCACCCCTCACACCCCAGCCCTTGTAAACACCATTCCATTCCCTATCTCTACCTACCTGACCATACTTGACCTTATTATTATTATTATTTTTATTATTATACTTTAAGTCTGGGATACATGTGCAGAACGTGCAGGTTTGTTACGTAGCTATACATGTGCCATGGTGATTTGCTACACCCATCAACCCATCATCTACATTAGGTATTTCTCCTAATGCTATCCCTCCCCTAAGCCTCCCACCCCCAGACAGGCCCAGTGTGTGATATTCCCCTCCCTGCGCCCATGTGTTCTTACTGTTCAACTCCCACTTATGAGTGAGAACATGCAGTGTTTGGGGTTTCTGTTCTTGTGTTAGTTTGCTGAGAATGATGGTCTCCAGCTTCATCCATGTCCCTGCAAAGGACACGAACTCATCTTTTTATGGCTGCATAGTATTCCATGTTGTTTATGTGCCACATTTTCTTTATCCAGTCTATCACTGATGGGCATTTGGGTTGGTTCCAAGTCTTTGCTATTGTGAATGGTGCCACAATAAACATATGTGTGCATGTGTCATTATAGTAGAATGATTTATAATCCTTTGGGTATATACCCAGTAACAGGATTGCTGGGTCAAATGGTATTTCTAGTTCTAGATCCTTGAGGAGTCACCACACTGTCTTCCACAATGGTTGAACTAATTTACACTCCCACCAACATGTAAAAGCATTCCTACTTCTCCACATCCTCTTCAACATCTGATGTTTCCTGACTTTTTTTTTTTTTTTATACTTTAGGTTTTAGGGTACATGTGCACAATGTGCAGGTTTGTTACATATGTATACATGTGCCATGTTGTTTTGCTGCACCCATTAACTCATCATTTAGCATTAGGTATATCTCCTAATGCTGTCCCTCCCCCCTCCCCCCACCCCACAACAGTCCCCCAAGTGTGATGTTCCCTTCCTGTGTCCATGAGTTCTCATTGTTTCAATTCCCACCTATGACTGAGAACATGTGGGGTTTGGTTTTTTGTCCTTCGCGATAGTTTACTGAGAATGATGCTTTCCAGTTTCAGCCATGTCCCTACAAAGGACATGAACTCATCATTTTTATGGCTGCATAGTATTCCATGGTGTATATATGCCACATTTTCTTAATCCAGTCTATCATTGTTGGACATTTGGTTGGTTCCAAGTCTTTGCTATTGTGAATAGTGCCACAATAAACATACGTGTGCATGTGTCTTTATAGCAGCATGATTTATAGTCCTTTGGGTATATACCCAGTAATGGATGGCTGAGTCAAATGGTATTTCTAGTTCTAGATCCCTGAGGAATCACCACACTGACTTCCACAATGGTTGAACTAGTTTACAGTCCCACCAACAGTGTAAAAGTGTTCCTATTTCTCCACATCCTCTCCAGCATCTGTTGTTTCCTGACTTTTTAATGATGGCCATTCTAACTGGTATGAGATGGTATCTCACTGTGGTTTTCATTTGCATTTCTCTGATGGCCAGTGATGATGAGCATTTCTTCATGTGTTTTTTGGCTGCATAAATGTCTTCTTTTTGAGAAGTGTCTGTTGATGTCCTTTGCTCACTTTTTGATGGGGTTG
The DNA here is from genome assembly GCF_006542625.1 of Nomascus leucogenys. Classification (NCBI taxonomy): domain Eukaryota; kingdom Metazoa; phylum Chordata; class Mammalia; order Primates; family Hylobatidae; genus Nomascus; species Nomascus leucogenys. Next base: position 67,734 of record NW_022097361.1, read on the forward strand.
TTTGTTTTTTTCTTGTAAATTTGTTTGAGTTCATTGTAGATTCTGGATATTAGCCCTATGTCAGGTGAGTAGGTTGTGAAAATTTTCTCCCATTCTGTAGGTTGCCTGTTCACTCTGATGGTAGTTTCTTTTTGCTGTGCAGAAGCTCTTTAGTTTAATTAGATCCCATTTGTCAATTATGGCTTTTGTTGCCATTGCTTTTGGTGTTTTAGACATGAAGTCCTTGCCCACGCCTATGTCCTGAATGGTAATTGCCTAGGTTTTCTTGTAGGATTTTAATCGTTTTAGGTCTAACATTTAAGTCTTTAATCCATCTTGAATTAATTTTTGTATAAGGTGTAAGGAAGGGATCCAGTTTCAGCTTTTCTACATATGGCTAGCCAGTTTTTCCCAGCACCATTTATTAAATAGGGAATCCTTTCCCCATTGCTTGTTTTTGTCAGGTTTGTCAAAGATCAGATAGTTGTAGATATGCAGCATCATTTCTGAGGACTCTGTTCTGTTCCATTGATTTATGTCTCTGTTGTGGTACCAGTACCATGCTGTTTTGGTTACTGTAGCCTTGTAGTATAGTTTGAAGTCAGGTAGCGTAAATGCTCCAGCTTTGTTCTTTTGGCTTAGGATTGACTTGGCAATGCAGGCTTCTTTTTTGGTTCCATAATGAACTTTAAAGTAAGTTTTTTCCAATTCTGTGAAGAAAGTCATTCGTAGCTTGATGGGGATGGCATTGAATCTATAAATGACCTTGGGCAGTATGGCCATTTTTCTCGATATTGATTCTTCCAACCCATGAGCATGGAATGTTCTTCCATTTGTTTGTATCCTCTTTTATTTCATTGAGCAGTGGTTTGTAGTTCTCCTTGAAGAGGTTTCCTGACTTTTTAATGATCTCCGTTCTAACAGGCATGAGATGGTATCTCATTGTCTTTGTGATTTGCATTTACCTAATGACCAGTGATGATGAGCTTTTTTTTCATGTTTGTTGGCTACATAAATGTCTTCTTTTGGGAAGTGTCTGTTCATATCCTTTGCCCACTTTTTGATGGGGTTGTTTTTTTTTTCTTGTAAATTTGTTAAAGTTCTTTATAGATTCTGGATATTAGCCCTTTGTTAGATGAGTAGATTGCAAAAATTTTCTCCATTCTGTAGGTTGCCTGTTCACTCTGATGATAATTTCCTTTGCTATGCAGAAGCTCTTTAGTTTAATTAGATCCCATTTGTCAATTTTGGCTTTTGTTGCCATTGCTTTTGGTGTTTTAGTTATGAAGTCTTTGTCCATGCCTATGTCCAGAATGGTATTGCTTAGGTTTTCTTCTAGGGTTTTTATGGTTTTAGGTTTTATGTTAAAGTCTTTAATTCATCTTGAGTTAATTTTTGTATAAGGTGTAAGGAAGGGGTCCAGTTTTCAGTTTTCTGCATATGGCTAGCCAGTTTTCCCAACATTATTAAATAGGGAATCCTTTCCCCATTGCTTGTTTTTGTCAGAGTTGTCAAAAGTCAGATAGTTGTAGATGTGTGGCATTATTTCTGAGGCCTCTGTTCTATTTCACTGGTCTATATATCTGTTTTGGTACCAGTACCATGCTGTTTTGGTTACTGTAGCCTTGTAGTATAGTTTGAAGTCAGGTAGCATGATGCCTCCAGGTTTGTTCTTTTTGCTTATGATTGTCTTGGCTATGCAGGCTGTTTGTTGGCTCCATATGAAATTTAAAGTAATTTTTTTCAGTTCTGTGAAGAAAGCCAATGGTAGCTTGATGGAGATAGTATTGAATCTATAAATTACTTTGGGCAGTATGGCCATTTTCACAATATTGTTTCTTCCTATCCATGAGCATGGAATGCTTTTCAATTTGTTTGTATACTCTCTTATTTTCTTGAGCAGTGGTTTTCTGTTCTCCTTGAAGAGGTCATTCCATCCCTTGTAAGTTGGATTCCTAGGTATTTTATTCTCTTTGTAGCAATTGTGAATGGGAGTTCACTCATGATTTGGCTCTCTGTCTATTATTGGTGTTATGGAATGCTTGTGATTTCTGCACATTGATTTTGTATCCTGAGACTTGGTGAAGTTGCTTATCAGCTTAAGGAGATTTGGGCTGAGACAGGGTTTTCTAAATATACAATCATGTCATC